>NC_091472.1:230275194-230575194 GCF_036971445.1 Narcine bancroftii
CTGTACTGTTACCACTTTGGAGCGTCCCACAGTGGCACGGAGAGTATCACAGCAAGGCGGATCGAGGAGACATTGTTTGCAACTTGCACTGACTGCGGTCTTCCAATGAGTATGTCGAAGATCCAGTTGCAGAGAGAGATTCGGAGGCCCAGGGTTTGGACCTTGCTGACCAGCACTGAGTGTATGATGGTATTGAAAGCTGAGCTGTAATTGATAAAAATCAGCCTGATATACATGTTGCCGTCGTAAATTAAAATGTTTGAATTTAAATTTATTTATTTAGACATAGGTCCTTTCAGCCTATCAGCCCATGCTGCACAAATCCACTCAATTGATCCTCATCCCTTGTACATTTTGAATGGTGTAAGGACACTGGAGCACCTGAAGGAAACCCATGCAGATACGGGGAGAATGTACAAACTCTTCACAGACAGCACAAGATAGAGTTTGTCTCGCTGATCCAGGTCTCCGTGAAGAGCCAATGAGACTGCATCTGCTGTGGAGCGATTGAGACGATGGGCGAATTGAACCGTCCAGATCTTTACTTAGATTCAAATTCATTCTGGCCAACCTCTCAAAGCACTTATTACAGTGGATGTGAGTGCTGCTGGGCGATGGTCTCTGAGGCAGCTCCCTCTGCTCTTCATGGGCACCGGGATGATTGATGCCCTTTTGAAGCAGGTGGAAACCTCTGACTACAGCAGTGAGAGATTGAAAATGTCCATGGACACTCCAGCTAGTTGGTTGGCGCAGAATTTCAGTACCCTGCCAAGTACGCCATCAGGGCCTGACGCCTTGCGAGGGTTCACCCTTTTGATTATTGCAGAGGACCGCTTTTCATGAGTTAATGAAAATGTAACCACATAAATTGAAACATTCCGAAGGACTCCTTTGCAAAGTGGGAGATTAGATAACTGAATTCCATGCCTAAATATTTGTCCAAATACATGCCACTATTTCTCTGAAGTAGAAAAAGATTATAACCTGAAAGAGAAGAATATGAAAGGGTTCAGAGAGTGAGTAGTGCTGTGGGTTGGGACCCAGTAGTTCACAGTGGTCGACTACCAATACAGACTTGCCAGATCGAGCAACCTCTTGTTGAGTTGTGATTTTCTACGATTTCACTCATCAGTGTTCTCCATATCCCCGCACCATATGAAAGAGCAGAATCCTCAGTACAAAGTCAGGTGAAACATTCATGGGAATCTCTTCACGCAGAGACATGTTGGGAGCGTGAAACGAGCTACCAGCTGAAGTGGTGAATGTGGGCTCAAATTCAAATTTTTTTAGAGGTATATGGATGTGAGGAGTATGGAGGACTATGGTCTGGGCCTAGGGAAAATAGTTCAGTACACAGTAGATGGGCCAAAGGGGCCAGTTTCTGTCCTTGTAATCTACTGAATCTTGGACCAACATTGTAATTTGGCCTGCAATTTATAATCTGATTGGCCCCAATCACAAGCCTTCTTTCTTTTCACCTCACACAATCCCTCCATCTATCTCTCTCTCCTCCTCCCTTCTCTCTTCCCTCTCACCTCCTCTCTTTTCACCCTCCCCCTCCCTCCCCTCCCTCTCCCCACTTCTTATCTCCACACTACACACCCTTCTCCTCTCTCCCCTTCTTTTCCCTTTTGCCTCTACCCCCATTTTTCTCCACACTCTCCCTCTCCCCCTCCATCTCATCCTCTCCTCCCCTCCCTCCCTTTCTCCTTCCCTCCCTCTCATCCCCTACCCTCCTTTCTCCTGACCCTCCCTCTCTTGTTCTCTCTCTCAACCCCTCTTCCTCTCTCTCTCACCCCCCCACCCCCCCTCTCCCTCTCTCCACTTTACATCTACAGCCAACCCACACCCCTATGCCAATAATCAGCTTCAAGGTCTAATCACCTGGCAATTCGGAAATGGAAAAATAATGTCCCTACTAGGTCTTGTCTTTAGGTTGAGCTGAGTATCTGCAGAAAATGCTGCTTGTAAAGTTTTCTCATTCCTTCTTGCCTTCCTGCAGCTGTCATCCCCAGAGTTGCTGGATGTTTGCAAGAGGTTTCAAATCATCTTCGTTGATGGAAAGCAGGTGAGCATTTGACAAGTTGATCTAGCAGAGCTAACCTGAACACTGTTATTTTCTCATTCTCCTCTCTGGCTTCGGAACGGAAATTAACCTTGTTTAGAGGGAAGGGTTAGATTAGTCAGAGGGGGCATTTGTTTTTGTTTTCTTTTTTTTAAGATTAATTAGTTAAACGTGGGTTTAAATGTGGTTTATCAAGGATCGTATCATTAATTAAGTTAGAATTTACCCTTGGTTTATATAAAGGGATTTTTAAATTTTGTCTTATCTACTTTCTATCCAGAACTCTACTGGGATATATTATGAGAAAGGGATAAACTGTTCATTAACATATTGATAGAATTTGACGTCTTAAAGAAACAAGTCAAATCAATAATTATGGATACGTTTTTGACTTACATTCTATGTTTAATATGTGATATGTACATGATCACCTACGGCTCCTAGAACGCTTCCACCAGCGTTGTCTCCGCTCCATCCTCAACATTCATTGGAGCGACTTCATCCCTAACATCGAAGTACTCGAGATGGCAGAGGCCAACAGCATCGAATCCACGCTGTTGAAGATCCAACTGTGCTGGGTAGGTCACGTCTCCAGAATGGAGGACCATCGCCTTCCCAAGATCGTGTTATATGGCGAGCTCTCCACTGGCCATCGTGTCAGAGGTGCACCAAAGAAGAGGTACAAGGACTGCCTAAAGAAATCTCTTGGTGCCTGCCACATTGACCACCGCCAGTGGGCTGATATCGCATCAAACCGAGCATCTTGGCGCCTCACAGTTCGGCGGGCAGCAACCTCCTTTGAAGAAGACCGCAGAGCCCACCTCACTGACAAAAGACAAAGGAGGAAAAGCCCAACACCCAAACCCAACCAACCAATTTTCCCCTGCAACCGCTGCAACCGTGTCTGCCTGTCCCGCATCGGACTTGTCAGCCACAAACGAGCCTGCAGCTGACGTGGACATTTACCCCTCCATAAATCTTTGTCCGCGAAGCCAAGCCAAAGAAGAAAGACATGATATGACCTGTTGTTTGCTATTATTAGATAACTTTGTATGAAGGATTTATGTATTAAACTCAATGAAAATGTCTTTTAAAAGAAAAGAACAGAAATTAAGTATTTGTTAATTCAAGTTCACTTAAAAGCCATCTTCAGCCTTGGCCAGATCCTTACCAAAACCGTGAAAATCTTACCATGTGCATGATGTGTGATATTTCTTGTATTTTTTTACAGCGCAGTAGAAGCCAATTCCAGCCATTTCTACTGATGGCATCCAATTACACCCAAATTAACCTACAACCCTGTATGCTTTGATATCATCTGGCTGTACCTGTGATGTCATTTAGTAATGTGTACCCCATAACTGTGACTGTGATTGCATCATCAAGCATTGCGCATCACATGGGTGTATTTGGTTCAATATGCCAAATGACTGCTTTCAATCAGGTAAACATCTCATCTTCAAAGCGAATGATTACCAACCAAAACATTTCTCCTGAGGTTTTCTCCTACATAAAAGTGGCTGAGTCACGTTTCTTGAACCATTTCCAGGACATCAGTCTTTGAAGGCAAAATACCATAAGTTACACATAATGTGTGGGTAGAGCATTGGCTGATTGGCAGGAAGCAGACATTCGTAATACAAGGATCATATTCTGGTTGGCTGCCAGTAGCTAGTGGTGTTCCACAGGAGTCAGATTTGGGACCACTTCTTTTTATGTTGTGTATTAATGATATAGATTATGGAACAAATGGCTTTGTGGTAAAGTTTGATGATGATACGAAGATAGATGGAGGAGCAAGTTACGTTGAGCAAATTATGGGGAGCAAATTGAAGATTCCGAGATGGAAAGGGACCCGGGAGTCCTTGTGCAAGATACCTTTAAGGGAAACAAGCATGTTGAGACAGTGGTGAAGAAAGCAGATGCAAATGCTGACAATCATTTCAAGAAAAGTAAAATATGAGAGCTGAGATCTGATGTTGAATCTTTATAAGGCACTGGTGAGACCTCACTTGGAGCATTTTTGGGCCCATCGTTAAAGAAAGGACGTCCTACATTGTGTGGTGGAACCACTGTTAATACTGTTTGTATTACTGGCCTGCCCCTTGCTGATTGTACCTGTGGCCCCTCCCCCTTGATTCCCCTAATAAAGGCGGCAGCCACATAACCCCTTCCCCAGAACAAGCTCGGGTCACCAACATGAAATGCGCCTTCTGTTTATGGTAATAAAAGCCCATCAGTCAGGTAACTTCTAGCCTTTGGAGTTATCGATAGCGCATCACATTGCAGAGGGTTCAGAGGAGATGCACAAGGATGATTTCGGGAATGAAAAGGTTATCATATTAGGGACGTTTGACAGCTCTTGGAGAACGAGGGGGACCTCACTGAAACATTTTGAATGGTGAAAGGCATAGGCCGAGTAGATGCTGAAAGGTTGTTTCCTGTAGTGGGAGTGTCCAGGACAAGAAAGCACAACTTCAGGATTGAAGGATGTCCACTTAGAACAGAGATGTAAAGGAATTTCTTCAGCTAGAAGGTGATAAATCAGTGGAATTTGTGGCCACAGGCAGTCATAGGGACCAAGACATTAGGAGCATTTATGGCTGAGATTGATAGGGCATCAAAATTTATGGGGAGAAGGCCGGGCAGTGGGGCTAAGTGGGAAAGTGGATCAGCTCATCATTAAATGGCAGGGCACATTTGAAGGACTGAATAGCCTATTTCTGCTCCTGTGTCTTATGGCCTTATGGTGTAACATGTCAAAAAATCATTGCATTCAAAATATCGAAATAGGTTTGGGAAAATAAAGTATTGGTCAGTAATGAAATGATTTAATCTAGTAAATTAGGCATGAATTCTGTTTTTAAATGAGGGTCATTATCTCTGAAGGGATCATGGCAAAGCTTTAATGGTCCATTCATATTCTGAACCATAAACTAGGATTACGTGGATTTGTTAAGAGAATTTAAAGTCAGCAGGAAATCTTCAGTCAGCAGACAAATTCTTCTTAATGTGATCAGCTAAGTAGCAAAGCCAGCCCACCGTTGTTGGGGGAAAGGTACTGGAGAAGAATTGGTGTCAAGGAAAAGGTTAACCTTCTCCAGGTGCACCATTGAAGGCATCCTGCTAGGATGCATCGCTGTGTTGGACGGAAACTGCCCACTCTGGCCGCACACTTTCCAGCTCCGCCCACTCCCTCCCTATCAGAAACAAGATTCATGAGTGTGATATCATGTCCCTGACGCCAGAATCGAGAACAGTTTCTTTCTCACCATTATCGGACTCCTAAATGAAACTCACGTGAGTGAAATTATGCTGCCTGATCACTCTGGTCTCTCTCCTGTTTTTTTGAGACTCCGTCTCTTTTAGATGTCCTCATAAGGCTGGTGCCCAGGATGGCACTGGTTGAGTTCACAACTGTGTGAAGTCTTTTCCTGGCTTGTACCTTGGCACCTCCATACCTGACAGTGATTCAATCAGCTAGAATGCTCCCTATGGTTCACCTGCAGAAATTTGCAGGAGTCTCAAACTCAAACTAACAAAGCGTAACCACTGGCAAGCCTTCCTCACGAATGCATCGTTATGAGGATCACAGGATCGATCTTCAGAGATGATGGCCCCCGAGAAGTTGAAGTTCTTTACACTTTCCACTGTTAATCCCTCAGTGAGCACTGATTGTGTTCTCCCGATTTCCCCTTCCTTTATGTTGCTAATACTGAGTGTGGGGTCATTTTTTTGTTGTGACACCACTCAGCCAACTGTTCCATCTCATTCCTGTACACTTGCTGTTCGTTATTCTGCGGACAGCCATGATATCATCAGCAAATTTGTAGGGGGGAATTGTGGGTCACCGCACAGTCGTGGATGTAGAGAGAGTAAAGCAGGGGGCTAAGCACGCACCTGTGTTGATCATCAGGGAGGTCGAGATAAAGGATATATCATTTCACATCATCCTGAACAAAGGCAGGCTTGTTCATTTTACCAAACTGTAGTGATGTCGAGTCTGAGGCAGAGATGGGAATCAGCCTTAAATGTAAGAATAGATGAGGAAACCTGGTCTGAACTATGTCAGGATAGTATGACTAATACGATCAATGTAAGATATGGTACAATGTTTAGTACAATGTGATTTTCTGCATCAATTTTATCTTGCACTACAGAATCAAATTCCGATTTATCAGATGTTTTAGATGTGGTGAAGTGGTTGGAACATTTTTTTTACATTCAGTCTGGTTATGTTCTAAAGTGAGACATTTTTGGGTAGATCTAGGACATTTCTTAGAGCAGAACTGAATTTCCACAAAACCCAGAATTATTCTTACTGGGTAACATTACAGGACTAAGACCTAAATTGAAAATATCTAATTATCAAATGGAATTTGTTAAAATTGCACTGGCAAATGGCCAGAAAATGTATAGCAGGTGCACGGAAGTCGGATTCACATCGGGGTAATGGCCCGTTGGAACACAGAGATACATAGTTGGATTCCCCTGGAGAAGATTACCTACAACTTGAGAAATAAGTATGACATATTTTTACAAGTTTGGTGCCAATATTTGCAATTTTCAGATGTAAATTTTTAACTGTGTTCTGCCTAACCCTCAAGACCTACATTGATCTTCTCCAAAGAAAATCAATTTATGAGGAGTGGAGTGTGCGGTGCTTTTCAGCATTCTATCCTACTTTCTTTTCTTTTTCTTTATCTTTTTCTCCTTTTCTTGCTTTTTCTTTATATCTACCCTTTTCTTTGGGCTTTTTTCTGGGATGGGTGGGGGTTGGTGGGTTGGCGTACAACCATCATGGAGTAAATACTGGATTCACTTCTGTAATTTTTAAATTTTCTATTTGACTGCAAGTATGGTCAAAAATTGTAAATGCACTATTTAAAAAAACCTGAACACTCATTTAATGATAAGGGGTTTATTGTTAGATACATTGTACAAGTACAGATGCTTCAAATTAATTATTTGATGCGACTAAAGATGTACTTTGTAAAAAAAATTCCAACTACAAACAATTAAAAAACAACTGCATGCTAAATCCTTTCCTTTGGCTTGGCTTCGTGGACGAAGATTTATGGAGGGGTAATGTCCACGTCAGCTGCAGGCTCGTTTGTGGCTGACAAGTCCAATGCGGGACAGGCAGACATGGTTGCAGCGGTTGCAAGGGAAAATTGGTGGGTTGGGGTTGGGTGTTGGGTTTTTCCTCCTTTGTCTTTTGTCAGTGAGGTGGGCTCTGCGGTCTTCTTCAAAAGAGGTTGCTGCCTGCCGAACTGTGAGGCGCCAAGATGCACGGTTTGAGGCGATATCAGCCCACTGGCGGTGGATAAATACAGAAACCTATACAGATAATAAAGATTCACAGTTAACCTAGTGCAGAAAAGTGACAGTAAATGTACAGACAGAAGGAGCAGAGCCTGATTTGTATAATACATAAAGGTGCTGGATAAACTCAGCAGGTCATGCAGCATCCAGAGGAAGTAAAGGGTGACCAAGGTTTCGGGCCTGAGCCCCTTGTGAGGAATAAGAAAAAATAAACAGGCAAATGCCTGAATATAAAGGTGGGAGGAGGATATTCAGGCATTTGCTTATTTATGCTTATATCCAATGAAGGGCCGAGGCCCAAAATGTTGGTGGCCCTCTGGATGCTGGGTTTCTCCAGCACGTTTTTGTATTGCACTTTACCCCAGCATCTGCAGATTTTTTTGTTTAGCCCTTGATCAGTGTAACAGGATAAGTTTCATTTCGTGAGGTGGTTCTCCCTGGTCAACCCAGGAGGGCTGTCATAAAAAGTCCAGATTTCAGATTTATTGTCAGAGTACATATATGACATCACATACAACCCTGAGATTCCTTTTCCTGTAGGTGAGGCAGAATGACCACTTATTGGTTGTGCAAAAAATAATTGCACACAGCATGAACATGTAAACAAATAAAGAATGTTATTGGAATGTAAACAAACTGACTGTGCAATACAGAGGGAATTTAAAAAATCAAATTTAAGAGTCCTTAAATGAGTTTCTGATTGAGTTTGTTGTTGAGGAGTCTGATGATGGAGGGGAAGCAGCTGTTCCTGAACCTGGTGGTGCGAGTCTTGTGGCACCTGCACCTCTTTCCTGATGGCAGCAGTGAGAACAGTGTGTGTGCTGGATGGTGTGGGTCTTTGATGATTTCTGCTGCTCTCCACTGGCAGCATTCCCCATAGATGTTCTAGATGGTGTGGATGGTTTTGCCTGTGGGAGCTGTGTCCACAACCTTTTGGAGGGCTTTACGCTAAGGGGTATTGGTGTCCCTAAACCAGAAGCTGGTCAGCACACTTTCCACCACACATCTGTAGAAATTTGCCAGGGTTTTTGGTGTCCTCAATCTCCTGAAGAAGCCTCCTCAATCTCCTGAAGAAGTAGAGGTGCTGACTTGCTTTCTTTATGATGCCATTGGTGTGTTTGGTCCAGGAAAGATCCGCTGTGATAGTGACTCCCAAGGACTTAAATTTGCTCACCCTCTCCACCTCCGATCCCCCAATGATCACTGGATCATGAACCTCTGGTTTTCCTTTCCTGAAGTCAACAATCAGCTCCATGGTTTTGATGACATTGAGGGCAAGGTCATTGTTGGTGCATCATTTGGCCAAGTGTTCAATCTCCATCCTGTACGCTGACTCATCCCCTTCCATTATTCAACCCACTAACATTGGCAAATTTGTGAATGGCATTTTAGTCATACCGAGCCACACAGTTATAGGTGTGAAGTGAGTAGAGCAGGGAATAAGAACATCGCCCTGTGGTGCTCTGGTACTGATAGAAATTGTGGAGGAGATCCTCACTGACTGTGATCTGGAGGTGAGGAAAACCAGGATCAGTGAGTCCCAGGTCTTGGAGTTTGCTGATCAGTTTTGAAGGGATGATGGTGTTAAATCCTGATGAATGCAGCTTTGCTGTCCATGTGTTCCAGGGCTTTGTGTAGAGCTAGTGAAATACCATCCAGTGTAGACCTACAATAGGTGAACTGGAGCGTATCCATGTCACCGTTCAGACAGGAGCTGATATGCTTCAACAGCAACCTTTCAAAACACACCATCACTGTGCTGCGGGTCGATAGTCTTTAAGGCAGGTTTCTATGTTCTTCTTGGGCACTGACATGATTGAAAGAAACACAGGATTTTGAAAGCCACAGGCAGGTGGGCGTCTGAAATGCATGTCAAAGAGCATCTGCAGCAGCCCACCAGAGGCTATGGGCTGAGCAAAGCCTGATAGGATCAATATTAAGGGATCTCTTCCACTGCAGACAACTTCATAAGTTTCTTTGCTGTTCTTCTGACTTGACCATAGCAGCCATGAGAAACCAGAGGAAAAAAAATTACTAAAATTATTGAAAGACAGCTGTCAGTAATTATTTAAAAGGCAAAGAGGCTGTACAGAGGAATATTCCTTGCAGATTAAGCCCCAATTTTCAGCTGGGTAAAGGTTCATTGGCTAAACATCTTCCTTTTGATTTTTGAGTTATCAGGGCAAAAGTGTTTAGCGTGAGAGGAATCAGTCACAGCGGGCTTCCATGGGGGTCCTTAAAAAACGTTAAATGACATACTTAAAATTAGATGAAGACGTGTTTTTCTTATAGAGCTGCCTTTGACTTGTAAATATTGCTCAGTCATTGCCACAAGTGGGCCATGGCATGTTAGGCTGGAAATCCGGTGGGCCTTAGACCAAAAAAGGTTGAGAACCACTGGCCAAGACAAAGGTTGCAATTCATGTCACTCTTCCAATGCTTTTCCAAACAACTCACAGATGATAATCCAGTGACTCTCTGGACAAATTAACTGCTACTGGTGTTGATATAGTAACTTTTATTTGATAACATATGGGAGGCCCTCTTATGATTTAGATGACACGGGTATGTAGCCCACAGAGGAAAACATTCTCACTACCCACCAAAGGCAGGACAAATCTAATATTCTTCTCAGTGAGTCTTGATATGCCTGCAGTGCCAACATGATGCCAACTAGCTATAGACTAGCTTACTGCAAACAAAGTTATTAGAGGACAAAGGCCCTCTCTCCCAGCGGGATATCAAATTAGTGCTTGCGATTGAAAGCTCTGATCTATTGGCTATTTCCTTAGTGAATATTAAAAATAGGGAATGCATAATGATTGAGATTGAAGCGGAGGAATTAATCTCTTGTTCACAATGCCCCATCAATCACACTTGGGTCAGTCTTGCAAAGTTTGCAGAAAATACTTCTGCATTATAACACTCACAGCCTGATGGCCAGTTCCTGAAGATTCCTGTTCTGCACCATTTTTTCATGAATATCCCATGACTCTGTCAAGTTCCTTGTACATTGGCCAATCAGTCTCACCAGATAAGATCCAGGACAGGTCATTCTCAATCCATCTTAGTTCCTGAATTCTCTCTCCCAAAGACATGCAGAGGCTGGGGGTTTTAGTTGTGCTTGCAGGCTGAGACCAACAGATGTTCAAATTTCAATTTTTAAATTAAATTTTAAGATTTAACTTTAGACAAACAGCATGGCAATAGTTACTTCCTGGCCACAAGCCCATGCCACTCAAATACCCCAATTAACCTACAGCTGCCATATGTTTTGAAGGATGGCTGGAAACCAGAGAACTGAGGGAAAACCCACGCAGACACAGGGAGAACATACAAGCTCCTTATAGATGGTGTGGTATTTGAACCCGGGTCTCCAGTGCTGGAATAGTGTTGCACTAACTGCTATGCCATCCTGTGCCATCCTAGGTCAAAACATCAAGGGTTATGGCTAAATGGACTGCTTTTTCCCATGTTTGTGACCCCCCCCCCCCCCCACCAAAGCATCCTTAGCACATCAATTGCTTCATTCGCTCCAAAATAATGCAGTCAAACACATCATCCTTCCCCCTTCCCTTCCCTCCCTGAGAGAGAGGACTTTAGTCCTGAGGCGTAACAGAGGTATCCAAGATTATGAGCAGCACAGACCTGATAGTAAAAAAAATCTGTTTTATTTCCCATGAGGGAGCATCAAAACAAGACAAGAGGGCTTGGGTTTAAGGTGAGAAGAAGGAGACCTCAGGGGTTAGCCTGAGGTTGATGTTTGGGGCTCACTGGCAGACGTGCTGGTGGAATCTGTGTGAGACGCACACTTCAATAGTGAAGGCAGAGAAGGATTGGGTCACACTGCAGGCAAATGGGCATGGACGTGGACATGGTGGGCCGAAGGGCCTCTTTCAGTGACACTGTGAGTAGACAATTTAAGGCACCAGTAATCACCAATGCCTTTACTTTAATCAATCTATTTTCCTAAGATACCAATATGGAATCTATCACCTCAGGCTACCCCTCACCCCAGATTTCTTTCCTCCTTTATATGCTTAATTTCACCCATCCTATCATAGTCATACCCGAATTGACGACTAAACACTTCTATCCATGGATGCTGTCTGACCTGTTGAGTTCCTCCAACCACTCTGTCGGCTCAAGGCTACAGCGCCTACAGCTTTTGTATTTCCTTCTTGGTATAGAATCAGGGTTCAATTAACATCTTTTGGCCAGCATGGATTTGTAGAGGGAACATTCCCCCTTGTGCTAAGTAATTAACCAGACAGAGAGAGGCACAGGGTCAACATGGGCCCAAGCAGTGTTGTTTTCAAGCAGTGCACCTTAGGGTTAAAAGCTGTCCATCACTCACCTCTTGGAGGGTAAATGTAGCTGTGCTACTTTCCTGGCAATGGGAATCTGTGCATTATAATCATTTTTCCAAAAGTGATCTTTATTCGCAAAAAAAAATACACAATACACTACTGCTGAAGCCATCAAGAGTATTAAGTTCCTTGGTGTGCATTTGGCGGAGAACCTCATCTGGTCCCTTAACACCAGCTCCATAGCCAAGAAAGCCCAGCAGCGCCTCTACTTCCTGTGAAGGCTGAGGGAAGTTCATCTCCCACCCTCCATCGTCACTACATTCTACAGAGGATGTATCGAGAGCATCCTGTGCAACTGCATCACTGTCTGGTTTGGAAGTTGTACATCCTTGGACCGCAATACCCTAAAGAGGACAGTGAGGTCAGCAAAAAGATCATTGGGGTTCTCTTCCTACCATGATGGACATGATGCTCGTGGAAACAATAAACATTGTTTATTATACACGCCCCTCATGTAAACTGTTCTCCATTCTGCCATCTGGTAGGAGGTACTGTAGCACTCAGGCCCAAACATCCAAATTGGGCAACAGTTTTCCCCCCAAGCCATCATTCTTAAAACCTGTGTAGATAGTGTACCATGGACTTAAACATCTTAATATTTTAACATATTTATGTAAATCTGCTGCATGATCCTGGAGAAACGTTAGCTTGTCTTTACCGTGCAATGCATTGTATGAACGATAAATAAAGGTGTCTTGACTTGGGGTGTACCGTGGAGAGCATCACTGCCTGGGATGGAGGGACCACCGCACAGGTCAGGAAGAGGCTACCGAGGTTATAAATTCAACAGCACTATCATGGGCATTAGTCTTCAGTCCATTAAGGACATCCACAAGACATCAAGGACCCTCACCACCCAGGCCTTTCCCTCTTCTCACTGCTACCATCAGGAAGGAGCCTGAAGACGCACACCCAACAGTACAAAAACAACTTCTTCCCCTCCGTCATCAGATTTCTGAATAGACAATGAACCACAGACATGACGTTTTTTTTTCCTTTCGCACTAATTTATTTATTTTAAATAGCGTATTTAAAGAAATGCAACTTATAGCAAAGCTTGCAGCTACAATGCACAACACCGTTGCTGCAAAACCACAAATTTTGTGACATGTTCATAATAACCCTGATTCTGATTCTGTTTCCATTCTTCAAAAGAACAACAGCCTCAACCGACCTTGCAAATACACAGTATCTTTCATAATGTCAGAATATTGCAAGCTACCCATCGCTGACCAAGTCATTTTATTGTACATTTACTGAACTACATTATCCCAAATGCACTAGTCATTTAAATGGGAAGAGTGGTGATGGGCAATCAAGTGACTCCACGAGGCAGTAGGTTGGAGACAAAAGCCTTTTATTAGCTTAGTCGTTAGCTGGAGCTCAAAGAGCCTCTGGCCTGGATCTGAGCAGGAAGTGATCTGGGGTCAAGGTCTTGGGACTGGACATTTATTAGGTCTCCTGGGAGGGGTCAGAGGGAAGGAAGGGGTGGCCCAGGCCATATAACACCTCATACCACCACAAGTGGCTAAGAGACACACATGCATGCAGCTTTTCAACTCACAATTCCCTTATCTTATGGGAATAAACATTCCAAAAAAAATTTAAAACTCATTGTCAACAAATCAGAATTTGAAGACTCTGCTGGATTATATAGGACCCACAACACCTCCTCATCAGTCAGGAAGGCGCAGAGGCATCTACACTTCCTAAGGAAGTTGAGGAGAGCAAGGCTACTGGCCCCGATCTTGACAACATTTTACAGGAGCACAGTTGAGAGCGTCCTGTCCGGCTGCATCATTGTGCAGTATGGCAGCTGTAAAGCATCTGTCTGAAAGTCAACACAGAGGGTCATCAAAATGGCTGAGAACGTCACTGAGGTCTCCTTTTCCTCTGTTGATGATATTCACCTGGACCATTACTTAAATAGGGTACAACAAATTACTGAGGATCCTTTCCATCCAGCGCACAGTATCTTTGACCCACTATCATCAAGAAGGGGGTGCAAGAGCATCAAAATCAGAACTGCCAGGCTGGGAAATAACTTCTTCCCACAGGTTGTGAGATTGATGGTGTCCTGTAGCTGAGTAAATCACCCAAGATATTTACATGCATTTATTTTAAATTTTATATATGTTACAGAGTTCTGTGTTGTGTATTGGCCTATGAGTTATGTGGTTTTTATGTTAAAAAGTGACAGTTTGCCTGAGAGAGCCAAGGTGAAGTGGACTGCTGAGAGAGTGAGTGACGGACTGAGCATGTGTAGAAAATGATCTAGAAATTTCTGGACTTGGACGATAAACCACCACTGGGGATGCTGTGGAGTGGAAGGAGGCCCAGAGCATGAGTCATGGTCTGGAGGACAGTTTAGAATGTTGGGATTTCAAAAAGGATGAACATTCCGAAGGCAGCCAGAAGGATCTGGACCAAGCCAGTGGTTCCTCTCTCTGCAAGCAACACAAGACAACTTTGAATTTTGTGCTCTCTCTCAAAGATCTTTTGGCTTCAGTTTACCAAACAAACTGACTTTTGTTTATGATCTTTGCTTCGGTTAAGTTCAAAGTTTTGTGAGTCTTGTGTGTTTTGTGTTTGTTTTGTGTCTAAGTTTTTCTGTGGGCTGGTTGGAAATATAACTTAGACTTTAATTACATATGTTATATTTAGGCTGGGGAATTTATTAGTTTTACACTGTTATAGAGATTTGCATAGTAACTAGTGGGCATTGTTATAAAAGGGGGGGATTTTGAATTAAAGTTTGAAGGTCAATTTTTTGTTATCAAAGTAATTGTTCATCTTTACCCCTATGTGATATGCCTTCTTTGTGGTGGCTGGTTTGATCTTGCATGTATATATATATATATATATATATATATATATATATATATATAGAGTAAGTGATTATTATGGGCTATATCTGGCATGTGCATGTGTGTGCACCGTGGTCCAGAAAAAGGTTGTTTTGTCTTATGTACAGCCAGATGATAATAAACTATTTTTTTTTTGTAGTATATAATATGAGAACTTGAGTCAACCAAAGAGTGAGAATATTTTGAAACTTTAGACAAGCATCAGAGAAAGCACCCATTCCAGATTCATCACAGATTGGGACAGAACCAAGACCATAAAAAAAATTGAAGACAGTCGTGAATGGAGTTCAGGGCCTCGCACAAACCATCCTCCCTCCATCCATTCTTACCTCAGAAAAGCCGTCAAGATAATACAGGGCCCTTCCTACATTTATCACATTCTCGGCTTCCCCATCTCATCAGGAAGAAGAGCCATGAGGTCCAGATTCAAGGACAGTTTCTACACCACAGTTTACCAACCTCTTATGTTCAAAAGGTGGTCTCTTGGTCAGCACAGCCTGTTGTAGCTGCACTTCCCTTGCTACCAATAGATTCTGCACTTTTGTTTTATATTGTATGACCTTTGTACTCACACTGAACCTGGGGTTGATCTGCCTTGATAGCATGCAAAACAGTTTTCACTGTATTTCAGTGCAGGGGTCACTAGGGTCAGGACAATGGCATTCTAGTCAAATAGTTTTGGATTTGGTGCAGCATTTTTAGATGTAATTTAGAGATAACAGGTCCGTCTGGCCCAGGAGCCCGTGCTAGCCATTAGTACGCCAATTAACGTACAACCCCACGTAGTGCCAGTTGATGAAGTAGACAAAGACGATGCAGTTAAACAATATTCATGGCTTTTATTAGCAGAAACTCATGGTACAATAATGAAAGACAATGGGTGCATACACAGTTATACCCAAGGGGAGTGTCTTTAACAGTAGAGATAATGCACAGCCAATGTTAGTACAGCAAGATTCGCCAGAGGGGAGAAAGGCAGCTTAGCAGAGATTCACCACACCCCATGCACATTTGGAGGGTGGGAGCAAACTATAGAACCTGGAGGAGACCCACACATATATGGAAGAATGTACAAACTCCTGGCAGACAGCACTATTAATGAAACGAACTGTGGCTACAGAATATTTATTATTTATCTTTTGTTTTTATTATCGGTTTTTAATTTCATGGACACCATTATCGTTCTTTTTAACAACGTATTTGTTTGGCTGCAACAGCTAAGAATTTTGGTGCATCTGTGCATTGTACAATGTTGATGACAAATCATTAATGTTGGGTTATATGTGTTCCATTCATGAGCATCCTTTGGCTTGGCTTCGCGGACAAAGATTCATGGAGGGGTATGTTCACGTCTGCTGCAGGCTTGTTGGTGACTGACAAGTCCGATGTGGGACAGGCAGGCACGGTTGCAGCGGTTGCAAGGGAAAATTGGTTGATTGTGGTTGGGTGTTGGGTTTTTCCTCCTTTGTCTTTTGTCAGTGAGGTGGGCTCAGCGGTCTTCTTCAAAGGAGGTTGCTGCCCGCCGAACTGTGAGGCGCCAAGATGCACGGTTGGAGGTGATATCAGCCCACTGGCGGTGGTCAATGTGGCAGGCACCAAGAGATTTCTTTAAGCAGTCCTTGTACCTCTTCTTTGGTGCACCTCTGTCTTGGTGGCCAGTGGAGAGCTCGCCATAGAACACGATCTTGGGAAGGTGATAGACCTCCATTCTGGAGATGTGACCCACCCAGCGCAGTTGGGTCTTCACCAGCATAGATTCGATGCTTGCGGACTTTGCCAGCTCGAGTACTTTGATGTTGGTGATGAAGTCATTCCAATGAATTTTGAGGATGGAGCGGAGACAGCGCTGATGGAAGCGTTCTAGGAGCCGTAGGTGATGCTGGTAGAGGACCCATGATTCGGAGCCGAACAGGAGCGTGGGTATGACAACGGCTCTGTACACGCTGATCTTTGTCTGTTTCTTCAGGTGGTTGTTTTCCAGACTCTTTTGTGTAGTTTTCCAAAGGCGCTATTTGTCGTCTATCTCTTTGTCAATCCTTGCATCAGAGTTAGGTAAACTGGTTGACCGTTTTGAGTTCTGTGTGCCGATGGAGATGTGGGGGGGTGGGGCTGGTAGTCATGTGGGGAACTGGCTGATGGAGGACCTCAGTTTTCTTCAGGATGACTTCCGCAAAACAGTTTCCGCAAAACATGACGTCATGCGCTGGAGAGCTGGCTCTGAATGGGCAACTAAAGCGGCATCATCTGCAAAGAGTAGTTCACGGACAAGTTTCTCTTGTGTCTTGGTGTGAGCTTGCAGGCGCCTCAGATTGAAGAGACTGCCATCCGTACGGTACCGGATGTAAACACCGTCTTCATTGTTGAGGTCTTTCATGTCTTGTTTCAGCATCATGCTGAAGAAGATGGTAAAGAGGGTTGGTGCGAGGACACAGCCTTGCTTCACGATGTTGTCAATGGAGAAGGGTTCGGAGAGCTCATTGCTGTATCTGACCTGACCTTGTTGGTTTTTGTGCAGTTGGATAACCATGTTGAGGAACTTGGGTGGGCATCCGAGGCGCTCTAGTATTTGCCAAAGCCCTTTCCTGCTCACGGTGTCAAAGGCTTTGGTGAGATCAACAAAGGTGATGTAGAGTCCTTTGTTTTGTTCTCTGCACTTTTCTTGGAGCTGTCTGAGGGCAAAGACCATGTCAGTAGTTCCTCTGTTTGCGCGAAAGCCACACTGTGATTCTGGGATTAATGTTGGGTTATATGTGTTCTATTCATGAGCATCCACACACACCAACAAAAGCAGCTACCAGGCTCTCTGGACTGTAACCTGAAGCAACTGGAGTCCTTTTCTTGCACTCTAGACTGTCTCACATCTAGAAACAGGCCCTTTGGCCTATCATGTCCATGCAGGCTTTTTTGACAAATTATTCAAATGTCTGTAGAAATGCCTCTTATGCAAGATTATTATGCAAAGTTCCACCACCTCCTATGACACCGAGTTCCAGATATCAATCTCCCTTTGCATGGAAAATCTTTCTCCACAGATTCCTTTAAAACTCTTTCCTCTCACCTTTAATCAAGTCAGCCTGGTGTTTCATACTACTACCCTGGGGAAATGATTCTGACAATGCCTCTTACAACGTCAGCCTGCTTTGCTTCGCTCTGGCGAAAACATCTTCCATCTCTCCCCATCTCAGAAGTCCTCCGATCCAGGTAACATCTTGGTGTATCCCCTCTGCACTCTCCTCAGTGCATAAACATCTGTCCTATAATGTGGCAAGGTAAGTAATGAAGAGGGAAAATGTTCTTTCAGAGACCTCACGTTGAAACAAAGGCCAGCAAAGACAGGGTAATTATCCATTTTGATGTGAAAGATTTTTGTGTTGGCGTCACCTTGCACTGCAGGAAGTTTGTTTATTTTTATGTCCTTTGTCCTTGCTTATAAAACTTTATGGAACACAGTTAAAAATGCCTTTGTTTCTGAGTGTTGTTAGAAGTTAAATTAACCAACTGGGCAATTAAGATAATCCTTCTCCCTCAGGGGGAAGCCAGAATGACAATTTCTGCTAGAGTAGGCCACCTCCCCCATAACTTGTTTCACTCGTCTTTAGTAGAAGTTGCCTTGATTTAACGTTTACGTTTTCAGCTGGTTACTTGCGGTCAAGAGCTGATGTAACAGATGAGGATTATCAAAGTTCACTTGACTCACACCGTTCATCAATCCTGAGCAAACTTAGCAGCTCCTGCATCCTAGTACCAGAGTACATCCAAACGGCGCCATGGTATTTTTTTCCCAGAGTTCAGCGTGAAACTGTGAAACTGGTTCTTCAAGTGTTCCTTTCACCTCAGTTTGAACCTGCTTCACATTGTCTTACAGTCACAGTTCAATGTCCAACACTCATTCAGATTTATCTCATCAGGACAACTGACTTGTTTATAGCAATGTGCCAGTCAAAGGCTATCAAGCATCTTCTCACAACAGCATGCTGAGCCCACAGAAAGCTGACACCTCACCAATGATCTTTGCTTGGTCAAACCTTCGCATTCCACACTACTTATAAAGTTAACTGAATAAATATCACATTTTCTCCTCAAATGGGAAAGAAATAAAGGGAAGTACGAGGCTTGGGATGGGGGTGGGGGGGGGGGGGTGTGGAGGAGAGAATGGAAATTTTGGGGGAAAAAAATAAAGTGCCCATTTTTATCACTGCCCTCATAAAAGTGATAAAATTGAAACATTGACCATTCTCTCTCTGTCCTCTCTGCACTTTCAGACTTGATGTCAGGTTCTGACTCGAAATGTTGACCATTCTCTCTCTCTCTCTCTCTCTCTCTCTCTCTCTCTCTCCCTCCCACTGATACTGCTTGAACTTTTGAGGTCCTTCAACAGATTGCATTTTGTTCCACGTTTTTATGTTGCCACCTTTCGCCAAGAATGTCCACAGAGGAAAACAATCTGCTCTAACTCGCTTTAATGACTTTAGCACATAATTCATGGATGTTCAGCCCATAAGACATAGAAGCAGATATAGGCTTTTCCACCCATCGAATTTTCCCAGCCATTTAAGCATGAGCTGATCCATTTTCCCACTCAGCCCCACTACCTGCCTTTTCCCCCATAACCTTTGGTGCCCTGGCTAATCAGGAACCTATCAATCTCTGCCTTAAATACACCCAATGACCGGGCCTCTAAAACCACCTGCTACAACAATCTCCACCACCCTCTGGCTAAAGAAATTCCTCCATATCTCTGATCTAAGTGAACGTTCTTCAATCCTGAAGATGTGTCCTCTTGTCCTCGAGACTCTGCCACCATGTGAAGGCATCCTGCTCTGTCCATGCTTTCCAACATTTGAAATGTTTCTCCTAAATTCCAATGAATGCAGGCCAAGAACTAATCATGCGACCCTTTCATTCCTGGAATCATCTTTGTGAGTCTCCTCTGAACCATCTCCAACATCAGGACACCACGGGGAGCCCAATACTGCTCACAATACTCCAGGTGAGTTCTCACCACTGCTATATAAAGCCCCAATATCGCATTCCTGCTCTTATACTAAACTCCTCTTGAAATAAATGGCAGCATTGCATTTGCCTTCTTCACCATTGACTCAATATGCGAGTTTACCTTCAGGCTATCCTGCACGAGGACTCCCATGTTCTTCTGCCCCTGGGTTTTTTCAATTTTCTCCCCATTTAGAAAGTGGTCTACCCATTTATTTTTTTCCAGTGCACGACCACTTAAGGTCATTAGTTTTGCATAAGTTTTCAGCTGTTACTCCCCATCCCACTCCAACATCACTAACTCAATTGTCGAAGATATTCCTCCAATTCCCAAGCAAGCGGAGGTTAAGGTTAGAGATGCTGTTTAGTCAAAGCCATTTTCTGGGAATAACCCCCATGGTTTCAGATTGAATCTGGTGATACCTAACATTGCACTGGCCTGGTTCCTGTGTTAAATAAAGGCACAGAGGGTTGTAAACTCGATCAGTGCCTCATCACTCCATTAAGAGGTGGTGCCTCAAAAATTCCTCACCACTCAGGTCATGCCTTTTCTCACTGCTACCATCAGGAAGGAGGTGCAGAAGCCGGAAGACGCACAGTCAAAGTTACAAAAACAACTGATTCCTGAACCTGTGGACACAACCTCCCTTGTTTTGCACTAGTTTATTTAATCTTGTATTTTCAAAATTGCAATCGATGGTCATTTTGCACCTTGCTCTGCATAATGCTGCCACAAATTTCATGTCACACGTTCGTGACGATAAACCTGATGCGGATCCTGATTCTGTTTCTGAGTTTTTCACACAGAGAGTGGTGAGTGAATGGAATGCACTGCCAGCCATTGGTGGTGGAGACAGCTACAATCGGATCTTTCAGAGACTATTAGACTATTAGAACTGGGAAAAACAAAAGGTTATTATGCAGTAGGGAAATTCTAGGCAGCTGTTTAAAGTAGGTTATTCGGTCGGCACAGTACCGTGGCCCGAATAACCGGTACCGTGTTGCCAAACCTCGATGTTTACATAAATACTGTTAACTCTTCTCACAGACATTGGCTGATTTGCTGAGTTTTTCCGGAATTTTGTCCCTTTAATTTTAGATTTCTGGAATCTGGAGTTTTATTTTTGCTTCTGCTGTCCACATTCTGATCGCCTGAATTTCCACAATTAGCCCACAAAATGTCCCACTTTCTGATGCTGAAATGCCTCTTTGCAGAACATGTCGCAAAGTTATTGGTGTTACATGGCCCTGACATTGTGGATTTAAAGGGAGGTATGCAGCGAGGTCTGTTTTAGAACAGTTAATATGACATTGTAGTCAGCCTTCAGTTGCTAGCACTCTTCTAATCCTGGTTGCCAGCTTCATAATGGATTTGTATATATTTAGCTCAACAGATAGGGGATGCCAAACATTACTGAAATTCAATGAACATTCACCAGACCTCACCCTCAGAGCTTGTCATTTTGCATTCTATCCCAAACACTATTTTGTTGCAACTGGCTTCATTTGACAGCTTGGACAGATTGACAATCCAGTCTCACTGGCCCTACAGTGAATAAATCTTTTAATGAGGCAAGTTTGTTGCAGATGCACATTATACTCTATGGTCTGAGGAAAGTTTTAATGATATTCTAGCACTGCTGAGAATGTCTTACAGAGGGTTTGACTTCAGTGAGAGAATGTAAGGAGTGGTGTCTTTCTGCTCTGTAACCATTGGCAACAATCCAGAATAAAGCTGGGTTTGCTCTTCACCTCAATGGATGGCCTCCACCTACCCCATCCACCAGAATTCAAAATATTTGTCCTTGCATCCCAGAAGGGCAGCATGGTTAGCGTCGTATCTAGCGCTGTCTGTAAGGAGTTTCTCCGCTCTCTCCGTGACGTGCGTGGGTTTTCCCCGGATGCTCTGGTTTCCTCCAAAGCATAATGGGGTTGTACGTTAATTTGGGTATAATTGGGTGGCACACGTTTAAAGGGCTAGAATCGGCTTCTACTGTGCTCTAAATGAAATTTAGACCCTGCTTGGCTGGGTCAACGGAAACACAATCCCACAAGCTTAGACTTACAGTACACAGCCTTTCGAGAACAAATTCAAAAGCCTTTTTCCAGTACCTCCACAACTTCCCACAATCTCTCACAACCCCCTTCAACCTCACACAACCCACAACCTCTTCAACCACCCCCCTCTCCCCACCACAGCCTCACACCCACAATGGAGTGGGTTGTGATCAGAGGCAGGATTGCTACATAGTCATCTGAATTAAAATAAGAACATTGGCACTGCAGTGGGCCAAGTTGCACCCAGAATTCAGATTGATTTTGAAGCTGCAGTCAGCTGGTGCAATCATTTCATGAACAGGAAAAATCTGGTATTATGCCAAAGAACAAAAATTTCACAAAAACTACCAAAAGATCTTGATCATAAAGTTGTAAGTTTTCACCGATTTATTATATTGGGACCGGCAGAAACAGCAGTTTTCATTGGTAAATATCGGAAACATGGACGAAACCCCCATGAATTTCAACATGATCGGCAATAGAACAGTGGAATGGAAAGGTGTTAAAACTGTACAAACCAGAAGTACAGGCCACGAAAGGACCAGGTATACCGTGGTGTTATTGTGCAAGGCTGATGGGACAAAGTGCAAACTAAAGTAAAATTACCAGGAGGTATTTTTGTATATTTTCATGAAAAAGGATGGATGAATGAAAATGGTGTAAAACTATGGATAGACAACATGTGGAATAGGCGGCCGGGCGGTTTACGCAAAGAACGGAGTTTGCTGGTTTGGGATACATTTCGTAGCCACTTAACTGAGAAGACTAAATGTCTGCTTACATGGCAATTATCTCAGGTGGTTTGACGTCTATAATTGTAGTGGTACACCACCAGCCTACTGCAGGGGCAACCTCTGTACCTGCAGGAGTGTAAGGGGACAGGACAACACCTAGCTGGGTGTTAATCAGTCAGCCTGAATGGATCAAGCCCCACCCGGTCGGGTGTCAATCACCCTCCGGGATATAAGCCTGCACCAGCCTCCCAAGGCCTCACTCAGAGTTGCTGTAGCCATAGCCAGGCTGGCTCTGTGGAAGTCTTTGTGGATTAAAGCCTGTTGTACAATCTTTGTGTGTGCCTGATTCTGACTAACAGTGCACCACAATAACACAACCTCTCAATGTCTGCATGAACAAGCCATTCAAAGACCATGTGCGCAAGGAATGGAATATATGGATGTCGAGAGCAGAAAAGTCATATACAAAAGATGGGGCAATGTGTGCTGCACCACTTGATGTGCTGTGACTTTGTGCTCAAAGCTTGGGATAAAGTGAAAGCAGAGGCTGGGATAAAGTGAAAGCAGAGGCTGTGATAAAATTGTTTAAAAAGTATGTATCTCATGTAATTGATGGTATGAAAGAAGATTTATTGTGGGACACTGACGACGAAGCTGAAGCCTCCTCGCAGATACAGACTAGGACCCGTACGATGACTATTTAAACAGTGAGAGTATGGGTGTGCTTGCCGTGATATTTACCTCAGACATTTATAGTGAAAGTGATTTTGAAGGATTCTAAATGTTTTTTTTTCAATAAAATTTTCAAAGAAAATTTGTTGTAGTTGTTTTTTTTTGGTTTATCAAGGGTCGACTTACACACCAAATCAATTTACAAGAGTCAACTTATATACCGAATCGGTGTCCAGCAATTTTTTGAGTTGAATTTAAGGTCGTAAAATTATATCAGGTTTATAAGTTGACTGCCATTTTTTGAGAGATTTTTGACAATTAAGACAAAAAATAGACACATTCAGCTATCCTAATGCAAAATAAAATTGTTTCAACATATATTTATGTTGCTTTTCTTCTTCTACTGAAGCACTGTGTTCCTGAAAGAAAGGTGGCAACCAATGGGTAATGAGTTTATTGTCATACACATTGTACAATGTACATATGCTCCAAAATTCTTACTTGCTGCTGCTGAACTGGTACATTGTAGAAAGATGCATTTTAGGAGGACAAACCAGAAGGCTGAGTACAGGGTTAAAGGTCAGTTACTTAAGAGTGTAGACGAGCAGAAAAACCTTGGAGTCCAAATGCATACATCCCTCAAGGTCATTGTACAGGTTGACAGGATAGTTAAGAAGGCCTTTGGGATGCTGGGATTCATTAATACGGGCAATTGATTTCAAGAGAAAAGAAGTCATGTGGCAATTCTACAAATCTCTGGTGAGACCACACTTAGAATATTGTGTTCAGTTCCTGTCACCTCATTACAAGAAGGATGTGGAAGCTATGGAGAGGTGCTGAGGAGATTTACCAGAACTTTACCTGGATTGGGAAATAAGTCTTATGAGGCAAGGTTAGGTTTTTTTCTTTGGCACGAAGAAGGAAGAGAGGAGACTTAATAGATGTCTACAAGATTATGAGGCATAGATGGGGTGGACAACCAGCACCTGTTTTCCAGGGCAGGAATAGCGAACACTAGAGGCCATGAGTACAAAGTGAAAGGAGGGAAGTTTAGGGGAGACATCAGGGGTAAGTTTTTTATGCAGAAATTTGCGGGTGCCTGGAATGCCTTGCCAGGGATGGTGGTGGAGGCTGAAACATTAGGGGTATTTTCGAGACTCTTAGGTAGGCACAATGATGAAAGAAAAATAGAAGGTTATCAGGTAGGAAGGGTTTAGTACTTGTTTCTACTGTTTTGGTAGGAATATCTAGGTCGGCACAACATCGAGGGCTGAAAGGCCTGTACTGCGCTGTAATGTTCTATTCATTCTATGTGTTCTATGATACAATAAGTACAAATACATATATATATATATATCTATCTTCTCTTTCTCTCTTTGGCTTGGCTTCGCGGACGAAGATTTATGGAGGGGGTAAAAAGTCCACGTCAGCTGCAGGCTCGTTTGTGGCTGACAAGTCCGATGCGGGACAGGCAGACACGATTGCAGCGGCTGCAGGGGAAAATTGGTTGGTTGGGGTTGGGTGTTGGGTTTTTCCTCCTTAGCCTTTTGTCAGTGAGGTGGGCTCTGCGGTCTTCTTCAAAGGAGGTTGCTGCCCGCCAACCTGTGAGGCACCAAGATGCACGGTTTGAGGCGTTATCAGCCCACTGGCAGTGGTCAATGTAGCAGGCACCAAGAGATTTCTTTAGGCAGTCCTTGTACCTTTTCTTTGGTATATGTAGGGGTAATAAATAACCAGGTGCCCAAAAAGTGATTTATAGCAGTGCAGGTAATCCTTTTGTGGGATAGAAACAGTCGCTGATTAGTGGAACAAGGTAGATTCAAGAGTCTGATAGCTGTTCAAAATGTGTTTTTGGGGACACACACTTGTGGGCCAGAAGGGCCTGTTACCATGCTGTACGTTAAGGGGGAGGATGAGCAGCCGGAGGTCAGGGTACATATTGGTACCAATGACAGAGGCAGGAGTTGGGCAGAGATCCTGAAAAGTAAATCTAGGGAGTTAGGAAAGATCTTGAAAAGCAGGACCTCCAAGGTGGTAATTTCAGTATTATTTTCGGTGCCAGGAGGTAGGAACCACAGTGAAGGGGCAGTTGGGGCACAAGTAGGGACAGTTGACAGGGACTTTGTGTGGAAGGACAGGCAGATATGGCAAAATTGCAGCCATGGAGATGAGCTGCAATGCAACAAGAACACAGAGTCAAAGCAATTAACAAATACTGGACAAAAGGTTTTGGATTTAAAATGCACCTGATAGTACATCTACTAGTACTGCTGTCAGGGTAATGCTGCCACTGGTGCAGACACATGGAGAGTGTAAACACGGTGTTGTTGCAGGGTCCAACTACCCTCAGTTCTAAACAGGGTTTGAATAGCCCATTAAAGGAGCCGACGGTAGTTTAAAATCGTACAACCTAAGGTCTGCAACCAAGGTGGTGGCACCTACGATTGCCAGCAGATGCGAGGGGTTACAGACTCCAGGGAAGCGGAGGACAGGTTCAGGGAACCAGAAAATGAGGAGACCACCCCCTTGGTCTGAGAAGGAGAAGCAGAGGAGATAATCCACAGTGGCGGAGCAGTGAGGGGTTCTGCAGCTGAAGGTACCACACAGGCAACGGGCTGCTGGTGACTCAAGGCAAGGAACCCAGGGAGACTGTGGGCTACTGGAGACAGTGGTCAAGAGACTCACACCAGGGAACGGACTACTGGAGACTGGCTGGTATGGCAGCGGAAGCACTGGAGGTGAATCTACAGACATCTGGTGACTCTGGGAGTACTCTCTTTTGCTTCTCTTTCTCAGTCTGTAACAGGTGCTTCGGGCAATTTCTGATGGTGAATCTGTCTGCCTTATAGCAGACAAAAGCAATTTTGTGTAATGTGACACTTATTTTTATTACATGATAATAAATTGAATCTTTAATCTATTATTTTGGCAGGTATGAAGTCGTGGCCATCACGAATTTGTGGCTAAAGGATGGATATCATTGGGAGCTGAATCTCCAAGGATACACAGTGTATCGATAGGATAGGCAGATAAGCAGAGGGGGTGGCGTGGCACTATTGGTGAGGAATAACATTCAACATTAGAAAGAGGTAACATAGGATCAGAAGATAGAGAATCATTGTGGGTTGAGTATCAGGGAAGAGAAATGAGTGCAGTCACAATCACCAGAGAGAAGGTGTTTGGGGAGCTGAATGGTCTCAGGGTAGATAAGTCTCCTGGACTAGATGGATTCCACTCTAGTGTTCTGAAAGTAGTAGCTGTAGAGATTGTGGAGGCATTAGTAATGACCTTCCAGCAATCAATAGATTCTAGCATGGTTCCCAAGGAATGGAAAATTGCAAAGGTCACTCCACTATTTAAAAATGGAGGGAGGCAGCAGAAAGGAAATTATAGACCTGTTAGCCTCACATTGGAAAATTGCTAGAGCCAATTTTCAAGGACGAGGTTATGGAGTACCGAGAGGTGCCCGACGAGATAGGCCAAAGGCAACATAGTTTTGTGAAAGGAAAACCTTGCCTGAGAAACAGACTGCAATTTTTTGAGGATACCACAAGCAGGCTAAACAAAGGACACACACTGGATGTTGTATATTTGGATTTTGACAAGGTGCCGCACACAAGGCTGCTTCACAAACTGAGAGCCCATGGAATTACAACACGGGTTGAGCATTAGTTAATTGGCAGGAAACTGAGAGTGGGAAAACAGGGATGCAATTCTGATTGGCTACTGGTTACCAATGGTGTTCCACAGGGGTTGGATTGGATGGCCGAATAAATGGCTTTGTGGCTAAGTTTGCAGATGATACAAAGACAAGTGGAGGAGCAGATAATGTGGAGGAAATGGAGAAGCTGCAGACAGACAGATTATGAGAATGAGCAGGGAAATGGAAAATGAAGCACAATGTTGGAAATAACCATCCTTCAGCCACAACTCCGCGATGTCCACAACTTCGTACCTGCCAAAGTGTATCTCTACTACCATGTCAACCACTTTATTTCTTACGCTGCATGCATTTAAATGTAGGCAAGCACTTTAGTAGATTGAATAAAAGAGCAGGCATTAGCTGGATATGGAAAAAATTCAAAATTCAGAGTTGAAAAGGGACTTGGGAGTCCTTGTGCAGGACACTCTGAAGGTCACACTTCAGCTTGAGCCGGTGGCGATAAAGGCAAATGCAATGTTGGCATTCATATCCAGAGGAACAGGATACAAGAGCAAGGATGTGATGTTGAAGCTTTATAAAGCACTGGTGAGCCCTCACTTGGAGAATGGGGCTCTTTATTTAATAGCATTGGAGAGGGTTCAGAGAAGAATAATTCCTGGAATGAATGGGTTAGCAGATGAGGAACAGCTCTTGGAGTTCAGAAGAATGAAGAAGCAATTTGAATGTTGGAAGCCCTGGACAGAGTTGATGTGGTAAAGGTGTTTTCCTTGGTAGGGGAGTCAAGGACAAGAGGTCCTTGACCATCTAAAACAGGGAAATGGAGGAATTTCTTCAGCCAGTGAGTGGTGAACCTCTGGAATTTACCACCATAGGTCACTGTGGAGGTCGGGTCTTTGGGTGTATTTAAGGCAGAGATTGATAGGTATTTGAATAGTCAGGGCATCAAAGGTTATGAGGAGAAGGCAGGGGAGTGGGGCTGAGGGGGAGAATGAATCAGCTAAATGGTGGAGCAAACTCGGTGGACTGAATGGCCTATTTCTGCTCTTATATCTTATGGACTTAAATCTACATTTAGCCCCAAAAAATGTTCAGCTGTGATTGCTCAGAGAGGTGGCAAATCCTATCACCTTTTGACCCCTCCCTAGACATCATCTCCTTTTTTTAATGTGTACGCATGCTTTACAAAGAGTCCTGACCTGAAACTATTATGGTTTTTAGACTGCAGGCATGTAACTGCACAATTAATTAAATTTGCTGTTACATGGGCAGTCTGAAAAGGAAAATTTAGGAATGTTTAGTCAATTCCTGCACCGCGATTTATCTTGCAGAAACCCCTACTATTTTTTGGGGAAGCCTACAGTGTAAATCACACGAATTCAACACTCAGCTTATAAAGTGCTCAGTATGCGACAACCAATCTGCTCCATTTCTCTCCTCAAACTCATCCCTCTCCACATCACAAAGGCACTTACAAAATGCTTGAATTCACGGTTCGTGCAAATAATGCCATACACACTCGGTGCTCCTTTCAGTGTGATCTGAGGTTCAACAGCCACGGATGCCTTCGTGACATCCTCAATGCCGCCAACATGATCACATAATGCGATCAGATGTCAGTTACAGACACAGGCCACATTGCTCCATGTTCTTCTTTGGCTTGGCTTCGCGGACGAAGATTTATGGAGGGGGTAAAAAGTCCACGTCAGCTGCAGGCTCGTTTGTGGCTGACAAGTCCGATGCGGGACAGGCAGATACGATTGCAGCGGTTGCAGGGGAAAATTGGTTGGTTGGGGTTGGGTGTTGGGTTTTTCCTCCTTTGCCTTTTGTCAGTGAGGTGGGATCTGCGGTCTTCATCAAAGGAGGTTGCTGCCCGCCAAACTGTGAGGCGCCAAGATGCACGGTTTGAGGCGTTATCAGCCCACTGGCGGTGGTCAATGTGGCAGGCACCAAGAGATTTCTTTAGGCAGTCCTTGTACACAGGCCACATTGCTCCATGTAGAAGCACCAGGACTAACGTGCGCAGAAACGGCATGCGGTGTAAACCACCACAAGGTGAGTCACTATATTAATTTATGTTAAATTTTTCTGAGATTTTTCCGATATTGCTGTCAAAAAAACTGACCACATCTCTCCATGGATGTCGCCTGACCTGTTGATTCCCTCCAGCTTCTGCTTGTTCACACGTCGCTGATACTTTGTAACTTGCCTTTGTGGTATAAAAGCTGCCCCAGAGGATGGGGTGGCGGATTTTGAGATGCGCCTAAGGCTTGGGACTAAAAGAAAATTTTCCTGCTCCCCTCCTCCTGGGGAATTTTTAAGGGTGATCCAGCAGGTCGCACGTCATCCAGAGGAAGTAACAGGATAACCAACATTTCAGGCCCAAGTCCTTCAAAAGGTGGGGTGGGGGAGGGGAGAGGAAGGGAGAGGAGAACAGGCTTTTGTGTAGAAGCCACAGCTGTTGCTCGTGGTTCAGACTGAATTATATTTGTCAGTCAAGGAGAAGGAAACACCACTATTGATAATCGTTCTTCTGTGCCTTAAAATGCAGTAAGACATCGATAGGTGGCATGTAATTATCGTCTGCCTGGTTGTTGATGGTGAACCTCTCTCCTGTCACATTTATCAGTCTTTCCTTCCTGTCACCCTCTGAAAGCTTTTCCATTACTTTGTCCTTTTAGCCCAGCTTGGATGATCAATCTCTGCGTTGTAACTTTCCCTCAGGAGTGCAGACACAGTGAGCAGCAAATGAACCAGAGCAGGAGACTTCCAATCACAGGTACACTGAATCCAGAGTGCCTTCAGTGGATGGTTTTACCAACAATTTCAGTGTCTTGGAGCATTCTGAGAGATTAAACACTCGCTTGCAATTACCGAGGCAAGTATACGTTATTCTGCCTTCACTTCTTGGTCTGAGGAATCAATTTTGGGTGTACATGAAGAGGAAAGTCCTTTCAAATTATAGGACATTAACAGAAACATTGAGATACTTTACAACAAAGCAGTATATTTCAACAACTTTTCAGCTGATCACATTGGCTTAACTCTGTCAATCATGTTACTAGGTGAATCAGTGTTTATTGTCATGAACATGTATCACAAAATTTGTTGTTTTGCAGAAGCATTGCAGGTGCAAAATTGCTATAAATTACATTTTCTAGAAATAAATAAATTAGTGCAAAGAGAAGGGGAAAGTGAGGTTATGTCTGTGGTTCATTGTCCATTCAGAAATCTGATGGCAGAGGGGAAGAAGCTGTTTCTGCACCTCAGGCTCCTGTACCTCCTTCCTGATGGCAGGAGTGAGGAGAGGGCATGGTCTGAGTGGTGAGGGTCCCTGATGATAGAGGCTGTGTTCTTGAGATACTGCCTCTTGTAGTTATCCTCAGTGGAGTGAAGATTCATATTCATGATGTCCCTGGCTGAGTTCACAACCCTCTGTAGTCTTTTCCCATCCTGTGCATTGGCACCTCCATACCAGACAGTGATGCAACCTGCCAGAATGTTCTCCACGGTACCCCTGTAGGAATTTGCAAGAGTCTTTGCTGACATACCAAATCTCCTGAAAGGCTAAAACTGTCAAACAAAATAATAAAACAATAAGACAGCAGTGGTTTTATAATGTTAACAGAGAAAAGAGTGGAAATGCGCAGGAGGTTTACTCATGTCAGTGGGCCATGAGTTAAACTCCATATCCAGGGAAAGGAGCTCAATGACCCAGACTGACACCGATGGCGTTGCAAAGTTTTCAGTGGGACTGAAGGATATGCTTTTTATTAGATGGCCATCTAATAAAGATTTTATTTTGTTTTGCATCCAAAGCAGGACTGAACTGAAATCAGGGTTGATGAAGGGTTCTGACCCCAACTATTCTTCCTTCCCTGCAGATACTGATCGGCCCACTGAGTTCCTTTAGCAGATTGTTTTTTGCTCCATATTCCAGCATCCACAGATTCTCATTTTATCTGGAACAGTTGCGTAGTCTTCTGAAGAAAGGATGGAGAAGCTGAGCTGGAGTTCAGAAGAGTAGTCTTTTCTTCTTTCTTTGGCTTGGTTTCGCAGACGAAGATTTATGGAGGGGTATGTCCACGTCTTCTGCAGGCTCGTTGGTGACTGAAAAGTCCGATGTGGGACAGGCAGGCACGGTTGCAGCGGTTGCAAGGGAAAATGGGTTCGTTGGGGTTGGGTGTTGGGTTTTTCCTCCTTTGTCTTTTGTCAGTGAAGTGGGCTCTGCGGTCTTCTTCAAAGGAGGTTGCTGCCCGCCAAACTGTGAGGCGCCAAGATGCACGGTTAGAGGTGATATCAGCCCACTGGCGGTGGTCAATGCGGCAGGCACCAAGAGATTTCTTTAAGCAGTCCTTGTACCTCTTCTTTGGTGCACCTCTGTCTCGGTGGCCAGTGGAGAGTTCGCCATATAACACGATCTTGGGAAGGCGATGGTCCTCCATTCTGGAGCCGTGACCCACCCGGCGCAGTTGGGTCTTCAGCAGCGTGGATTCGATGCTTGCAGACTCTGCCAGCTCGAGTACTTCGATATTGGTGATGAAGTCACTCCAATGAATGTTGAGGATGGAGAGGAGACAGCGCTGATGGAAGCGTTCTAGGAGCCATAGGTGATGCCGGTAGAGGACCCATGATTCGGAGCTGAACAGGAGCGTGGGTATGACAACGGCTCTGTACACGGTGATCTTTGTCTGTTTCTTCAGGTGGTTGTTTTTCCAGACTCTTTTGTGTAGTCTTCCAAAGGCGCTATTTGCCTTGGCGAGTCTGTTGTCTATCTCGTTGTCAATCCTTGCATCAGATGAAATGGTGCAGCCGAGGTAGGTAAACTGGTTGACCGTTTTGAGTTCTGTGTGCCCAATGGAGATGTGGGCGGGGGTGGGGCTGGTAGTCATGTGGGGAACTGGCTGATGGAGGACCTCAGTTTTCTTCAGGATGACTTCCAGGCCAAACATTTTGGCAGTTTCCGCAAAACAGGACGTCATGTGCTGGAGAGCTGGCTCTGAATGGGCAACTAAAGCGGCATCATCTGCAAAGAGTAGTTCACGGACAAGTTGCTCTTGTGTCTTGGCGTGAGCTTGCAGGCGCTTCAGATTGAAGACACTGCCATCCGTGCGGTACCGGATGTAAACACCGTCTTCATTGTTGAGGTCTTTCATGTCTTGTTTCAGCATCATGCTGAAGAAGATAGTAAAGAGGGTTGGTGCGAGGACACAGCCTTGCTCACGCTGTTGTCAATGGAGAAAGGTTCGGAGAGCTCATTGCTGTATCTGACCCGACCTTGTTGGTTTTTGTGCAGTTGGATAACCATATTGAGGAACTTGTGGGGGGACATCCGAGGGGCTCTAGTATTTGCCAAAGTCCTTTCCTGCTCACGGTGTCGAAGGCTTTGGTAAGGTCAACAAAGGTGATGTAGAGTCCTTTGTTTTGTTCTCTGCACTTTTCTTGGAGCTGTCTGAGGGCAAAGACCATGTCAGTAGTTCCTCTGTTTGCGCGAAAGCCACACTGTGATTCTGGGAGGACATTTTCGGCGACACTAGGTATCAGTCTATCAAGGAGAATTAATTAAAAGTAGTAGCGGCTTGATAAAATCATAAGACCATAAGACATAGGAGCAGAAATAGGCTATTCAGCTCATGAAGTCTGCCCCACCATTTAATCATGAACGAATGAAGCACCTCACAGGTCACAGGGAGCCCGTACAAACTCCTTACAGACAGCACCAGATTCGGACCTGGATCCCTGGCACTGTAATAATGTTGTGCTAAAAGGATCAATAAATAAATATTCACAATTTTAAGGCCAAATTAGATTCTTGATTGGTGTCTGTGGGTGGACATGAGATCAGCCATGATTTTATTGATTTATGAAGAATTTTCGTGGTAGCAAGAATTACTCCTGCCCCTAATTTATGTGTCCTTATCCATGAATCCCATTCATTTTAACACCTTGTTGCCCAACTCTAAGATGAATAGATGGAAAAAGGTCCAATGGCCCAGTACCCTTGTCAACCAAAATGTCCCACCCTCATTCATCCCACCTGCCTAGGCTTGTAATATTTACTCCCTCCACCTAATATCAGTAAACAGCCTGCCAAATATCATCACCCTTTGTGAAATTTGCTTCGCAGCCCTCATTCCAAAACAACTTACTCGGAAAAATGATACAGTGGGACATCTCATAGCTATAAAAGACGCTGCATGAGATGTGGCCTTTTCGTCTTTCCACTCCTTGTGAATACCCTTGATCAATGTGAACACCAGTCATTGATTAGACTGCCTGCAAAGCTGTTGTGAAGGGATGGAAAGGGAATCTATTGCAGAGAGCTGGGCGAACTGGAAGTGATGCTAGAATGGCTATGCAGGTTCTATGCAGTCATGGGAACCCAAAAACGTTTGCCAGATGGGCTAAGATTTGCCTCAAGGGAGAACTGTGCTGAAAAAAAAGATAAATTGAAAAAACTAATTTGAAAAAAAGTTAAATTATCAAATACCAAAAATGATATTAACACAAAACCCATGAATCCCCTTTACAATAGATAATTTATTTTTCAAGGAATGGGATAAAAAAGGAATCAAGAAAATAGAAGATTGCTTTTTGGGAAATAATTTATTAACACTTGAGCAATTAAAAGATAAATATGGAATTACACAAGGTACAATGTTTACATATTACCAATTGAAAACTTATTCAAAAGATAAACAGGGAAATAACTTGAGATCACCAGAAAGTAGCAACTATGAATATTTAATCACAGACACAATGATAATTTAAAAAATTATTGCAATATAAGGAAGAGGATGAAATAAAGTATAAACCGAAACAAAGTTGGGAAAAAGATTTAAACACAGAGATAAAGAATGAAACATGGGAGAAGTTATGTACAGGAACAATGAGGAACATGATAAATAGTAGATTATGTATGATTCAATATAACTAACTACACAGATTTTATATTACTTCTGAGAAATTAAAAGAGTGGGACCCAACAGCAACGGATAGATATTTTCATTGCAGACAAGAGATTAGATCAACATTACATGAAATTTGGACATGCTCAAAAGTGAAAACTTTCTGGGAAGATTTAAACCTAATATTAAACAAAATCACAAAAAATAATATACCAAAAGATCCAAAAAAAATCTGTTAAATAATATAAGAGACAAAAAATTAGACAGAACCCAAATAAAATTTATTATGATGGCACTAACAGTTGCCAAAAAAATGTATTATAACAACCTGGAAAATGGAAACAAGCTTTAAAATACAACAGTGGTGTACAGAAATAAACAAGTGTATTCCATTAGAAAAAATTACATACAATCTGAAAGACAAGTGTATATTATATGAGCAAATTTGGGAACCATACATAAAATATGTCGGAGAACACCGACCACGAACCTCCATCTCGTAAAACAACATAAATATAAGCACAATAAGATTTAAATATGTGAAAGTGGACGATACGACTTTTTTCTTTTCTGTTTTTTGTTATTTCTTTGTTTTATTATTTATTGATTTTTGAAGATGGGTGGGGAAGGGGAGAGGAATGAATAGGGGAAAAAGAAAAAGTGTCACTATATATATCGATGACGATCATTTGTGGATGTTGTTATTGATATGGCTCATAGTTCAAGAAATAAAAAATTTTTAAAATGGAGAGAACTGTGCTTTACCAGATCTTTCAGGCACATTTTCAAAGTCTTTTTCTACCAGTGTTTGCCTCCGTGTATTGCTTCCTGCCAGCAGGGACATGAGCTACTTTTAATAAAAACACAGAAGGGCAGGATGAACTGAACAGGTCTCACAGCATCCGTAAGAGGTAAAGATATGTAACCGACTTCAGGCCTGAGGATTTCTTCATGGTATGACTAAAAACCAGAGAGGCACCTGTATTTTTAAAGAAAGGGCCGGAGGAGGAGTACAGATTAACAGACAAAAGGTCTAGGCACATCCAATCAGATGGCATTAACATCGACTTCTCCGGTGTCCGATAGACCTGCCAGCCCACCCCCCCTTACCTTTTCCTATATCTTTTCTCTAGCTGTGTCTCTGCTTTTTACTCTCTCTCTCTTCTCTTTTTCCTCTATCTTTTACCCAGCGCTGCATTCACAGATCCCTCCCCATTCCCATTCAGTTCTCACCTTTCCTCTCCATATCCAATTTACACTTTTGGTCTTGGATTTGGTTTGGATGCTGTGATGCACGGCTGCACCAGTAAGCAGAGACAAAACTCGAGAAGGACTGTACAACAGGCTTTATTCAGTTAAAGGTCTCTACTACAGTGGTACTAGTGATTCCTGGGACTTCTGAATGACTGGCTCAGGAGGGGCCAGCTCAGGATTATATTCCGGCCGGGTGGAGTTAGGTCTATTCAGCTCAGCTGATTGACAGCCGGCCAGGTATGGTCTGCCCTCCGGTGATCTTCCTGCAGGTACAGAGATCACCCCCTGCAGTAGGCTAGTGGTGTATCACCATAGATGTAGAGACTGGAAAGGTTCTTGGCTTGTAGATGGAGGCCAATCTGGGCCTGGGACTGGGGTTCGAGACTGATCTGAGCCTGAGATTGGAGACTGGCCTCGTCTTGGAGATGGAGACTGGTCTAAGGCCTAGGCCTGGGAATGGAGACTAGTCTTTGTCCAGGTACCAATGGTCATTCTCCTTCAACAGGGCAAAGATCAATCTCTTTCAGTTTTGTTCAGGTAACAATGACCACCCCAAACAACAGGCAGGAATGTCATTGCTGGGCTAGACAAGAACTGCATCAAATTGATTATGCTTTCTTTGGGGAAGTGAGTAGAAAGAAAAAGGTTGAGAACCACTGATAAACCCTGATATCTGCATAAGCCAACCCTTTCTTTGCATCCTGTCCAAGTCTCTGTAATAGTCACATTGTAATGCTGCATTCTGATCCATGCTCTAAATCAGGGATGGACAACCTTTTTTATAAAACAAACATTACACCTTATGTATTCCCAATGCCATAGGCGCTCTGTGATTAGGGAAGAGCTGTCCTTCCCGTAGATGGATTCAAGGAGAAGAACAAGATGGAAACAGGCCCTTCATCCCATCAAGTCCATGCCTACCATTAAGCACTGGTTCACACTAAACCTACACCAACACTTTCATTTTACAATGATTCTCCCACTCACCAAAACACTGGGGTCAATCAGCATCAACCAATTAACCCATCAACCCGCATGGCTTTGGGATGTGGGACATCTACAAGAAGACCCTCAGCACCCAGGCCATGCCCTCTTCTCACTGCTACCATCAGGAAGGAGGTGCAGAAGCCTGAAGACAAACACCCAACGCTACAAAAACAGCTTCTTCCCCGCCACCATCAGATTTCTGAACAGACAATGAACCAAAGACACTGACTCACTAATTCTCTTCTTTTGCACTAATTTTTTTCAATATCACATACAGCAATTTTGCTCCTGTAATGCGCAAAACAATGAATTTCGTGACTCATCTTCATTACAGTAAATTCTGATTCGATTCACTGGTGGGGGGGGGGAGGTCATACAGACTTTGCGCACACAGCACTGGAGGGCATCAGGATCAAGCGCTCAGAGTAGCGGAAGAATTTTGCGAAGAGCTGGTGGAGACACGGTGAGTTGAATGGCATTCGTCCAAGCTTGCTGATTCTGTAGGGTAGAAATTGATGGCAGGTCAAACACACAACATTGGTAATGAAAGGGCGTTGAGCTCAGTTACTGCTGACCTGCTCTACTTCACAAGACAGTGAATGTGTATTCAAATATAGCACTAGTTTCTCTTTAAATATTGGTGTGTCAACATGTTAGATCCACACCTACTGAGGCACATTGGAAATTTTGGGAATTCCAACCAGAATCCACATTGATATACAACACCTACCCCTTGGATGAAATACTTGTACCTCAAGTTTTTCCTGCTATGTGAGGATACAATTTGATGCAAGGCTGTAGCCACACCTAAGTCTCTCGTTTTTAAATGATAGATTTAGGTTCAGAAATGATCCAAACACCTTCATTGGAAAATTTAATAGTTTTAAACATTTTATTTGTGGCACTATAGAAGCCAATTCTGGCCATTTAAACCCAATTACACCTATATTAATCTACAACTCCGTTCGTACTGGAACGGGGAATGTAACTGGAGCACCCAGAGGAAACATGATGCAGATACGGGGAGAATGTACAAGCTTCTTACAGACAGCACCAGATAGTGGAGTGTGACAGGAAACTCTCTCAGCAGCCCCAACACAAGGAATAATGCCGAGACGTAACACAAAGCTGTTCAAACCTGCATTCCATCGAAGGCCAAGGTTCATGACGGAAGGTAAACCACTTACGTGGTGGAGTGCAGAGAAAGCCATTGGGAAACTCACTGTGAGCAAGGGCTAAAAGGCCAACCAGCCTCCCCACTGACTCCGACTCTTTCAATGCCTGAAGGCCTTTCACTGATTAGTCTCATGTTATCAAGGAGGCTGACAGGCATCCCATGACCTTTGACGGTTTGTTGGAGACTGTGAGAGTGTTTGTTAGGCTGCATCATTATGTGGTATGGAAGCTGCAAGCCCTCGCATCAGGTAGCAATATAGAGGATTATTAAAATGGCCAAGAAAATCACAGGAATCTCCTTTCCTTCAATTGACGACATTCACCGGGAGCCTTGCTTCAATAAGACACAAAGGAATATTGAGGATCTCTACCATCCATCACACAGTCTCTTTGACCTTCTATCATCAGAAAGAAGATACAGGAGCATCAAGATCAGGACAGCCAGGCTGAGAAATAGCATCTTCTTGGTGGTTGTAAGATTGATGATAGAAACCACCTCTTCAGCCCATTTAATCCAGGTCAAACTATTATTCTGCCTAGTCCCATTGGCCCAGACCATACCCCTCCCATCCATGTACCTGTTTGAATTTTACTTAGATGCAGGGTTGGTAACGGTGGGGGGTGGGGGGGAGCGGGGGGCATTCACAGGCATTGCCCCTTACACTCTTGGTCATCACTTGCAGTCAGGCCTGCCACATTCCCGCTAACATCATTAGCGTGCATCCAGTGTCACTAGGCCTCTGGCTTATCACTAGTGTGCATCCAGTGTCACTAGGCCTCTGGCTTATCACCAGCGTGCATCCAGTGTCACTAGGCCTCTGGCTTATCACTAGTGTGCATCCAGTGTCACTAGGCCTCTGGCTTATCACCAGTGTGCATCCAGTGTCACTAGGCCTCTATCTTGACGCCTAAAAGCAACACTTTTGTCTGCTATGTTGGAGGGATGGAGGATGTTAATGTTTGGTAGTTAGGTACCAGCACCATCATCTTCCCAGCCCCCGCTCAGCAAGTCTAGGAGAGTTGTACTGCCCCCCCCCCCCCCCCCACCATTACCCTGATGCCCCTTCTAATACTTGTTCTGGCGCCAACCCTGCTTCAATGTCAAAATCAATCCTGCATTCAATTCGGCCGTTAGCTCGTTCCACATTCTCACCACTCAATCCTGTCAAGATGTTCCCCCTAATGTTCCCTTTAGACATTTCAAATTTCCCCTTTAACCTACTATGTCCTTTCTTAAGTTCCTTCTTGGCTAGTATAGAATTCTTGTGAGCCTGGCCTGTCTTGCTTCCTGAACATTATGTATGTTCCCTTCTTCTTGACAACTACCAGTCTCTCCTCTTCTGTCAACCAAAGATTCCTTATCCTACCATCTTTTCCTCTGTACCAGTGGAACAAATCTATCCAGAACCCTGCGTGAGTCCCTAAACATCCTCCACATTACTTCTGCATGTTACCCTGAGAACATCTGTTCCCAATTCACTCTCCCAGTTCCTGCCTAATCCCATCGTAATAAGCCATTCCCCAATTAAACACTTTACTGTTTTGTCCACTCCTTTCCTTATCTATAACTCTTCTAAAGCTCAGGGAATTATGGTCACTATCACCAACATGCTCCCCCACGGAGAGGTCTGTAGGTTCACTACACAATTCTAGATCCAGTACTATTTCTTCTCTAGTAAGCTGGTCCACATATTGTGTCAGGAATCCTTGGGCACACCTGACAGATTCTGCCCCATCTATCCATCTTGCAGTAAGGAGATGCCTGTCAATATTTATAACCATATAACAATTACAGCACGGACACAGGCCTTCTTGATCCTTCTAGCCCGCACTGAACCATACTTTTCTCTAGTCCCACCTACCTGCACTTTGCCCATAACCCTCCATTCCCCTCCCATCCATATACCTATCCAATTTTTCCATAAATGATAAAATGGACCCTGCTGCCGCTACTTCTCCCAGAAGCTCATTCCACACAGCCACCACTCTCTGAGTAAAGAAGTTCCCCCTCATGTTACTTCTATACTTTTGCCCCTTAACTCATGACCTCTTGTTTCAATCTCTCCTACCCTCAAGGGAAAAAGCCTATCCACGTCAACTCTATCTATCCGCCCCCGTAATCTTAAATACCGCTATCAAATCCCCTCTCAACCTCTACACTCTAAGGAATAAAGACCTAATCTGCTCAATCTTTCTTTGTAATCTAGATTCTGAGACCCAGGTAACATTTTCGTAAATCTTCTCTGCACTCTCTCTACCTTGTTGATATCCTTCCTATAATTCGGTGACCAGAATTCACGCAGTATTCTAAATTTGGCCTCACTAATGCCTTGAACAGTCTCAACATCACTTCCAAACTCCTGCATTCTATGCTTTGATTTATAAAGGCCAACATACTAAAAGCCTTCTTCACCACCCTAATCCACGTGAGATTCTACCTTCAGGGAATGACGAACTATTATTCCTAGATCTTTCTGCTCCACTGCATTCCTCAATGCCCTCCCATTTACTATGTAAGACCTGCTTTGATTATTCCTACCAAAGTGAAACACTTCACACTTCTCAGCATTAAACTCCATCTGCCATCTGGTATGTGAGTGGAAATCAAAAGATTGAGAATCACTGATAAACCCTGGTACCTGCATCAGCCAATCCTGTCCTTGCATCAGTCAAGTCTCTGCAATGGCCACAGGATCATAATTCCATGTACTGATCCATGCTCTAAATCGGGGTGGGCAACCTTTTTAAAACAAACATTACATCTTACATATTCCCTATGTCATAGGTGCTCTGTGATTGGGAAAGGATTACTTAAGGTGGGATGTGAGTGGGGAGGGAAGGTTGAAAATCACTGCTCTAGACCCAATTGTGATTGAACTATTTTGCTTGAGAAAAATTGTCATTGGCCCATTTCCTTTGGAGTTAGGAAACCATGCATATAACGAGTCAATTAGGGACGATTAAAACAGTGGTTTTCAAACTTTTTCTTTCCACCCAAAAACACCCTTACTAATCACAGAGCAACGATGGCACAGGGATTGATTAAGGTGGAATGTACGTTTTTAAAAAAAGTTTGCCCACCCCTGCTCTAAATTCATCTCCTTTATTCCTAATCTTGCATTGAAATAAATACATTTCAATCCTTCTAACTGGCTCCATTTATGCTCACTCCACTTGCCGGAAAAGTGAAATAAGGACAGGGTGCAAAAGGAGTATTCATCAGGTCAGGCAGCATGTGGGGCGAGTACCTGCATCAGCCAATCCTGTCCTTGCGTCAGTCAAGTCTCTGTAATGGCCACCACATCGTAATTCCATGTACTGAATCATGCTCTAAATTGGGGTGGGCAACCTTTTTTTAAAACAAAGTCAACGAGCTGCGCCGTGGTTTGCCCCCACTACCAACCGAAAGTTCAGGTACGCAGGCTTTCATTGAGAGCCCCATGTCGTGGTTTGTGACTAATTTATTGGACATGTGAAAAAGTAACATTTCAATCACAAAGCAACCCAGATGGTTAATCCCAGCCATTGAGGAGTATCCCCATTGATCAGATATAAATGTTCCAAATGTGGGCATCTCCATCCTTCCGTGAGTTTCCTCTTCAGAGTGATGTACACTGGGCACGATATTTCGGAGATTGTTAAGTAAAAACTAAAAGCCTCAGCCAACACTTAGCAATCTCCACGTTAGATTTGGAAACAAAGGTTTAACAAACTACTGGAAATGTTTCCCTGCTGCGCAATCCAAAGGGAGAACTATTCAGTTGTGGGAGGATGCTTGTGTACTTGAAAGAGTAGCCAACAAAAATATTTCCAGCCTTTCCTGCAAGCCCTTTGTAATCGGCACAAAAATGGCATACCCGTAACTGCAGGAGGATAGGCCTCCACAGTGTCTGGATGAACTTGCAGCCAAAGACAGAACAGTCATTAAAGGGTGTGTTAAATAAGACAGGTTGCTGAGCGGCCTTTGTTATTCACTGTTGTGGGTTGATCCAACGGACAATTACCCAGAGGGCTGGGAATGGTTCAAGAAACCAGATCACTCAACCCATCACTCGCTGGGAGAGATTAGCACAGAACCAGGAGAAGGAGAATGGAATCTGTTGGGCTGTCTTTCAGCATAAAGACCTCATTGTATTGATTAACTCTGTCTCATGACAATTAAACGAATGCGTCCCATTAGACAAAGCCTGGGTGCTTAAATCATCCTTGGTAACATGGCAATACATATCTGGAAAACATAGGGCTGTGTCTCTGTGTCTCTGGAAAGGGTGGTCTGCTTCCATGGAAACATGCCTGAGGTTATCTGCAAATGTTTTGAAGCATTTCACACTTTGACCACACTAGAATTATGAAACCTCGAATGTGGGTTTGGTGCAGCAGGCAGTGAAAGTGATACGTGTTCTGCACCATTTGTTCTGGCAGTTTTATCCTAATTAGAGTATGGTCGTGTTCAAACTATTTTCACCATTTGTGATTGGGAACTAGAGAAGGCCTCACCATTCCATAACATCATGCCTGACTGTCCCATCCTCTTTCATCCGAAATAACTTTTCACTTTCAAGTTTCAAGATTGAAAATTCCTTCATTATCATGTAATAGTGCAGATCATGTAATATTACACAAAATTGCCTTCTGCCTGCTGGAAGGCAAAGAGTCATCATTGATGTCGTCTGGTGCCCCTTAAAGAGAGTCCCTTCAGAGTCAATGAGTGTCTTGTAGCTTCTGCAGCCACACAGACTCCAGATTCTATCCTCTAGCGTGATCAAGAAGTCTTCAGCACTGGAAGCCCTTCAGGAGACCCTCTCAAACCCTGCCTCTGATACCTGGTTCCCATGAGCAGCCTGCAACCCACGCTGGTCCTCCGACCGCATGACACCCACAGCCTGTGTAGTCCCTCAGCTGCTGAGCCCCTCCCTGGTCTGCCATTGTGGACACCGTCCTATACAGTCATTGTGGTGCACTGTTAGACAGAATCAGACACACACAAGCTGAAGACTGTACAACAGGCTTTAATCCACAAAGACTTCCACAGAGCCAGGTTGGCTGTGGCTGCAGCAACTCCGAGTGAGGCCTCGGGAGGCCGGCGCAGGCTTATATCCTGGAGGGTGATGGACACCCGACTGGGTGGGGCTTGATCCATTCAGGCCGACTGAGTAGCAATCGGCCAGGTGTCCTGTCCCCTTACATTCCTGCAGGTACAGAGGTTGCCCCCTGCAGTAGGCCGGTGGTGTACCACCACATTCAACACCTTCTTTAAGGGGGGGGGCAGTAACAAGGAATTGCACCCACTATGTACATACAATATTTAAAGGTCGAGATGATTCGGCGGCCACCGGGGTCTCTGTGACTGTTGTAGGATTGGCTCCTGGTCACTGGTCAGAGGGGAAGTGGAGGGGCTGGCGGCAGGGGTGTGTGTGGCTGGTGTGTGCCGCATGGAAGGGTGGCCAGGGGGGACAGGGTCAATGTATGCGGGTCATATTGGATGGATGGGGGGGGCGGGTTCTCCTAAGGCTGAAGCGGGCCCCTGGTGGTCAAGGAGGCCCTGCGTGCCCCATAGATGCATGGGGATGGGGATGTATGCCCGGTCAGCGTTGTCCTGGGTTGGAGGGTGGCATGGTGTGGTGGGTGCTCCTGCTGGTGCCAGGTCCCTGGTTGAGACGGTGTCCTCCCTGCCACTGCCGAACCTAATGTAAGCGTAGTTATGGTTTGCACGAAGGAGGAAAACCTGCTCCACCAGGGCTTCAGCCTTGTGTGTCTTTACATGCTTACGCAGAAGTGCCAGTCCCAGGAGTGACATTCCAGTTTCCAACCTCCTGGGGAATGAGAACAGACGTTCATGAGGGGTCTTGTTGGTAGCCGTGCACAGCAGTGACCGAATGGCATGGAGCGCCTCGGGTAGGGCGTAAATGGCCCTCCCTTTTGACCTGAGAGCTATGAGGACTGCCTTCCAGACCACCCCATTCTCGCGTTCCACTTGCCCATTGCCTCTTAGGTCATAGCTTGTCGTGCGCCTGGTCACGATACCCTCGCCGTCAGGTATTGGCTCAGCTCGTCGCTCAAGAAACTAGACCCCCCTCAGTCGCTGTGGATGAAGGTGAGGTAGCCAAACATGGTGAAAATCTGCCCCAAAGCCCTGATGACAGTGGCCGTGGAGGTGTCCGGACAAGGGATGGCGAAAGGGAAGCGTGAGTACTCGTCCACTACCATGAGGAAGTACACGTTTCAGTTTGTGGAAGGCAGGGGCCCTTTGAAGTTCACACCGAGATGCTTCGAGTAGCCTTTACAATGTGGGCCTGTTGGGGTGGTGGGGGGGGGGGGGTGGAATGGAAGAAACGGGGTTTACACTCCACACAGACCCGACAGGCCTCGGTCATGTCCCTGACATCCCTGATGTAGCATGGCAGATTTTTGGGACTAAACAAAATGGTACAACTGGGTGACGCCTGGATGGCAGAGGGACTCATGCAATGCCTGCAACCTGTCATCATGCATAGATGCGCAGGTGCGAGAGAGAGCATCTGGGGAGTCATTAAACTTCCCGGGGCGGTACTGGATGTCGTAGCTGTAGGTTGCCAGCTTGACTCACCAGCGCAGGATTTTGTCGTTCTTGATCTTGCTCTTGTGGGTTGTGTTAAAAAATGAACGCCATGCCCACTGGCCTGTTAGGAGCATGAATCTCCTGCCATCCAGGTAGTGGCACCAGTGGCGGACCACTCCCACAATCACCTGGGCCTCCTTTTCAATGGCGGAGTGCCCTAGCTCGGAGCCGTGGAGGGTCCTAGAGAAGAAGGTGACGGGGCGCCCCCCCCCCCCCCCACCTTGGTTGATGGTAGCAGCAAGGGCCACCTTGGAGGCATCGCTCTCCACCTGGAAGGGGGAGTCGTCATCCACAGCCTGCATCGTGGCATCCGCGATGTCTTGCCTGATGCGGGTGAAGGCTGCCTGAGCCTCAGGTGGGAGGGGAAAAGTTGTGGCTTGGGTCGGTGGGCGGACCTTGTCCGAGAAGCGAGGGACCCACTGTGAGTAATAAGAGAACAGGCCCAGCCATCTTCGGAGGGGCTTTAGCGTGGGGGGAGGGGTAACTTCATTAATGGGCGCATCCTTTCCGGATCTGGGCCGATGACTCCATGGGCCACGATGTCCCCCAAGGTGGCAAGGCGGTTGGTTCTGAACACACACTTCTCCTTGTTGTAAGTGAGGTTCAGCTCCGCGGCCATCTGGAGGAATTTTTCAAGGGTAGCATCGTGGTCCTGCTAGTCATGGCCATAGATAGTGACGTTATCCAGATATAGGAACGTCGCCTTCAGTTTGTGCCAGTCTACCATGCGATCCATCTCCCGCTGGTAGACGGAGACCCCGTTCGTGACCCCAAATGGAGCCCGGTGGCACTGGTACAGGCGCCCATCCGCCTCAAAGTCGGTGTAGAGCTTGTCCTTCATGTGGATAGGGATTTGGTGATATGCCCACTTCAGGTCAGTCGTAGAGGAAACCCAGTAGTGGGCTATCTCATTGACCATGTTGGCGATCCTCGGCAGGGGATAGGCATCCAGCTGGGTGTACCGATTAATGGTCTGGCTGTAATCCACGACCATCCTCGGCTTACTTCCCCCTTTGACCACCAGGACTTGTGCTCTCCTACTGGGCTCTATAACGCCTTCTACCAGGAGTCGCTGCACCTCCGCCTTGATAAAGTCCATGTCTGCAGCGCAATAACACCTACTTCTGGCAGCGATCGGCTTGCAGCCTAGCACAAGATGTGGAAAGAGCACCAATGGAGTGATGCGCAGTGAGGAGAGGCAGCAGGTTGGCTGGTGCTGGTAGGTTGGCGTGCTGTGCAATGTGAGTGGAGGTTGGGGCCCCCCGAAGGCAAGGGTGACACTCTGCAAGTGGCACTAGAAATCCAGGCCCAGGGAGAGTGGTGCACAGAGTTTGGGCATGACCAGGAGCCTGAATCCTATGTAAGTCTCCCCTCCCACCGTTATATCGACCGAGCAGCACCTGAGGGTACCAACAGTCTTATCCTTGGTGGCGAGGGCGATCGAGCAGGTGGTGGGGTGGAACTTTAACCTGAGGGAGTGGGCCACGCTCGGGTGAATGAAGCTCTCAGTGCTGCAATTTTCCAACAGGCACTTTGTTACCTGCCCGTTGACTTGCACGTCCATCATCGAGCGCCCGAGATCATGGGGAATGTCCCTGGTCAGCGTGGTGGCGGCCAGGACCATCTCGGAGTCTGAGTCATCGCTATCCGGAGGAATGGGGAGCGTTGATAGGGCAGCCTGGTCATCACCCATGTTGACCACGTCGACATCGGTCATGAGGTGCAGCATCCGGTAGCCGATGGCCTCTGGAGGTGTGAGGAGTGTCGGTAGGGTGGCCTGGTCATCGCCCGTGTTGACCACATTGCCGTCGATCGCTGGGTAAGGCGTGCGGAAGCTGATGGCACCTGGAGGCATGGGGACCGTCGGTAGGGCGGCCTGGTCATCGCCCGTGTTGACCAAGTCGTTCTCAACGTTGTCAGGGGCCCTCCGTGTCGGGTGCTGCTTGGCCAAGATGGCGGCGGCATGTGGGGAGCTGTTGCGTGGCTTGCCTCCTTCCCCAGCCATGTCTACTGCGCCGGGGAAGTGACATCATCACGGCCGGCGACAGTGACGTCATTACGTCAGCCAGAAGTGACGTTGCTGTAATTCTCAATGAGCGGTGAGGGCAAGGGCTGATGCAGATGCTCGGGGCACACGCTGCCACAGTTGTTGGTGGGGCCGGATGTTGCGTGGTCGAAGTAGGGGAAGGCAGCAGTCATCACAGGGACAATGGCGCCGCCCAGCACACGCATGTGGGGGGATCCACTTCTGCCAATCCACTGGGTTGGAATCCGTCATGGAGGGCCGCTGAGCTGCAGGCAGGTTTAGAGAGGTACACTTTGGCAAAGTAGCCTTTCTTGCTGCACCGGGAACAATACTGGCTCCTAGCTGGGCAGTTTTGGCACGATCGTCAATCTGACCCATAGCAGGACCCACAGTACTTACAGGGGCGCTGGGCACCTGCCGCAGCGACATTCTCCTCCTCAGCTCGGCCTGGAGCTGCAGCTGCAGTGTGAGAGGGCCATGAGGGAGCCTGGGGGAACCCAAAATTGAAGGCTTTGACGTGCAGGGCTGCTGCTTTCAGGATTTGGACCACTTCCACAGTCCTGGTTAGGGCATAGATGTTGTCTTCCAGCCACTTCTGCCGGATGTCCCTCGAGCATAGCCCTTGGACGAAGGTGTCCCTGATCAGCCTCTCGACCTCATCTACACCTACCCCGGGTTCAGCCAGACACGGTCGAGCCAACTCTCGCAAGTGTCCCAGGTAAGACTCAGCCTTCTCCCCAGGTTGCTGGGCTCGGGTGTTGAGGAGGTACCTTGCACAGTCTACATTCATGGGGGGCTTGTACAAGTTCTCGAAAGTGTCCATTGCGCTCTTGTACGTGGAGCAGCCTTTGGTTACCTGGAAGACACGGGGACCCAGCTCTGACTGGAGTAGGACCAACCTCTTCCCATCAGAGTCCAGGATGTTGCCCTCGTGTGCCTCGATGATTGCCTTGACCGCGTGCTGCCAGATCTCAAAGCGTGTTTGGGCTTCCGGGTGGCGTGGGTTGACCTCGAGGCTCCCTGCACACAGAAGTTTTTCCATAGGTGCCGTGGAAAGATTTGTGTATTAAATTGTGGTGCGCTGTTAGACAGAATCAAACACACACAAGGTAAAGACTGAACAACAGGCTTTAATCCAGAAAGACTTCCACAGAGCCAGGCTGGCTGTGGCTGCAGCAACAGTGTGAAGCCTCTGGAGGCCGGCGCAGGCTCATAATCCCAGAGGGTGATTGACACCCGACCGGGTGGGGCTTGATCCATTCAGGTCAGCTGATTGACAGCCGGCCAGGTGTTGTCCTGTCCCCTTACACTCCTGCAGGTACAGAGATTGGCCCCTGCAGTAGGCCGGTGGTGTACCACCACAGTCATCTACTCTGTTTCTCCTTCTCCACAGTGGGGTGGGGTTGTGGGGGTGGGGCGTGGTGTTCTCCGCATTAATGGTGTTCTGCACAGGCCCACTGCTCTTCCAGAGACTACAACCCCCTAATAGCTGCTGCCAAGCAGCATCGTGGGCACGGACCACACGGAAGCAGGATTTTATTTAAAGAACCCGTGTGGTGCGCTGTCGGTCAGAAGCAAATACACAAAGCCAAAAGACTGTACAACAGGCTTTATTCGACGTAAAACTCCACAGAGCCAGCTGTGGGATTGTGCTGCTGTGAGCTCTGAGAGTGACTTTGAAGGGCCGGCTCAGGCTTATATCCCGGAGGGTGATTGACACCCGACCGGATGGGGCTTGGTCCATTCAGGTCAGCTGATTGACAACGGCCAAGTGTTGTCTTGCCCCCCCCCGCTCTTCTGCAGGTACAGACATTTCCCCCTGCAGTAGGCCGGTGGTGTACCACCGCAACCCGCCAACATTTTCATTTGGACTGGCGCAGTTTGTGTACTGATTACACAATGCTGTTACAGCACCAGCGACTTGGGTTGGAATCCGCCATTTCTTTATTTGTTTACATGTGTATGTTGAGTACAGTTTTTTTTTGCATGCCAGTAAACAGTAATTCTGCCTCGCCAGCAAACAAAAGAATCTCAGGGTTGCATGTGATGCCATGTACGTACTCTGACGATAAATCTGAAATTTTACGTCTATTTGTATGCCTACACGTTTTGTACTGAGGACCAGAGAACATCAGGTTGTACTTTTGCATTCAGATGACAATAAACTTAAATGACTTGATAAAAAATGACTTGCCTTTCCCAAAACCACATTTATATTAGCTGATACTTTGAATATGTGTTTGTCCTGTTCTAACATCATTAATAATAACTTGTATGTTTTCCTGTTGTCTTGTGAGTGGAAGGTGAAAAGGATGGAAATATTGATGACTCAGTGATGTGTTTTCCTAATACTCTTTTATATTGACCTATGTCAACAATGAAGGCAAGGAAGAGAGACTTTATTAGCCAAATAATAACATACAAACTTATGGTTATCAAATCAACATCAGAGGTTCCTGCAGTCCCTCCTACCCTGGCCATCTCCCCTCTGCTCTCTCAGTCTTGATGAAGAGTTCCAGCTTGAAATATCGACCATTGTCAAGGATGCTTGCTCAGCCAAATGCTCTACTCTCTCTACACCTATAACTGTGTGGCTAGGCAGAATTCAAATGCCATCTACAAATTTTCCAGTGAGGCCATGATCAGTGGTGGGAATCACAACAGGAAATGAGGAAGTGAGATAGTTAAGAAGTGTCACCTCAACAAGCTTGCACTCAACATTAGCAAATTCAAGGAATTGATTGTGGACTTCAGGAAGGGGAAATCAGGAGAACAAGAACCAGTGCTCAACAAGGGGAAAGCCATGGAGGGGGTAAAGAACTTCAAATTCCTGGATGTCAACTTCTCTGAAGATCTATCCTGGGGCCATCATGTTAATGCAATCATGAAGAAGGCTCAACAGTGGCTACAGTTCATGAAGAGTTTGAATAGATTCGATACGCCATCAAAGTCTCTTGCAAATTTCTACAGATGTACAGTAAGGGAGCATTCTGACTGGTTGCATCACCATCTGGTATGGAGGTGCCAATGCACAGGACAAGAGAAGGCTACTTTTTAAACGCAGCCCTCCCCCATCACAGGCATTCTCTTTAGCCCATTAGGAACATCTACAAGAGATGGAGTCTCAAGAAAGGACCCTCACCACCCAGGCCAGGCCCTCTTCTCACTGCTACCATCAGGAAGGAGGTACAGGAGCCTGAAGATGAACACTCAGCGTGACAAAAACAATTTCTTCCCCTCTGCCATCAGATTTCACAACCTATAGAGACAACCTCACTTTTTTTTCACTTTTTGCACTATTTATTTATTTTTAAATATTTATTTACCGAACTGTAATTTCTAGCAATTTTGCACTGGTAATGAAAAATACTGCTGCCACAAAACAACAAATTTTGTACCACGTGTTCATGACAATAAACCATGGATGCTGCTTGGGCCCATTGACTTCCTCAAGCAGATTGCGTGTTGCTGCAGATGGCAACGTCTGATCCCTTCCTCCTCCTGGTGTTGGTTGCCATCTAACCCGAGGCAGAGGATCCAAAGAATGGAGAATTTGGAGCTTCTTTATGCCCCTCAGCTCACTGGGGTCCACAAGCTTGCACATTTCCATTCCCATCAATGCTAGTCAACACATTCTTATCTTTATGACCTTTGGCCTGAGTGCATGCCACAGAGACAGAATGCTCTCTCCTGTAACCATTATCTGTCTCCTTCCCAAGATTGTCTCCACTGTCACATTCTCAGAACATTACATGTTAAAATCGTTTGTCTGAAAACATAATTTACTTTGCATGCATCTAGGTAGCCCACAGATAGCTGGAAGTCAAGCAAACACATCAAGCCTATTTGGGAGACGCTAATTTGACTGATTTTCCCCTGCAACCGCTGCAACCGTGTCTGCCTGTCCCGCATCGGACTTGTCAGCCACAAACGAGCCTGCAGCTGACGTGGACATTTACCCCCTCCATAAATCTTCGTCCGCGAAGCCAAGCCAAAGAAGAAGAAGAGTAGGTACCTGAAACTTGATTAAAGAAGGAAACTTCAAGGTACATTAAAAGGTGGTGGGGTGGGGGGGGCAGGGTGTTATTGGGTGGGGGAGAGAGAAAGAGAAAGAGAGACACACACAGACAGAGAGAGTGAGTGAGAGAGAGAGAGAGAGAGAGAGAGAGAGAGAGAGAGAGAGAGAGAAAGAGAGAGAGAGAGAGCTTTAAGATGTAATTCCACAAGATGATGTCCAGGCAGCTGTATGTGTGGCTTGGTAGTGCGCAGAACAAAATCAAAAAGGAACAAGTGACCAGAATAATTATAAACCACATGATAAAAACACACTCAGCAATATTTTTCATCTGGCGTTTACCCTTCTGGCCTGCTGCAGGAATAAGCTTCAAAAAATTGTAATTTTTAGATAGATCTTGAGCCCAGAATTTAAAAAAAAGGATATGATCAAACTAGGTCACCACATGAATGAGAATGTACCCTTTTAAATTAGTTCAGAAATCTCACCTGATCCTGCATAATGTCAGATGTAATTGTCTGTAAATTAAAGAAGATCTCATGGAGAGTTCATTTTAACCCATCGTATCCTCCAATGGATTGCAGTGGTGGGAAAAGATTAATTTCCTCTTGCTTTTATTTTCAATATGACTGTCGCGTGCCTCTAGGTCAGGCATAATGGATTAAATGCAGAATAAAGTCGCCTCTGTCTGAATAAAAATTCATTAACCTCAGTCTCTGGAGAGAACCTTGCACTGCTATTAGTATTAACATCTCCACTTCCCATGCTGGTCTTTTTTATCATTTCATTAATCCAGGTTGAGTGTCTGCTGTCGTGGACCAGCATTCCTAATGATTCAAGATTCTTTTATTTTCATGTAATAAAACAGATGTAATACCTGTATTGCACAGAATTGACTTGAGTCTGCCATAAGGCAGACAAAGTTTCACCATCAGCAAAAATCGCTTGGCACCCCTGACCGTCAAAGAAAGAGAAAGCAAAGAGAGTCCCTTCAGAGTCACTAAGTGTCCATGGATTTGCTTCCAGCCCACCCGCAGCCTTTTCAGCCACCCAGATTTCAATCCAAACCATCGGCAACCCAAGCTCCAGATCCAAACCTCCGACACAATCAAGAAGCCTTGATGCCTGACGCTCTTCGGGAGCCCCACCCACCCTCGGCACACTCTTGCATCTTGATTCTTATACCTGGTGCCCTTTCAGCCAGTCTCAAACCAGTCTTCAGCCTCGTGTGACTCCTTTGACCACAAGTTGCCAGCAGCCCGCAGCCAGCGTGGGTTCCTCACTTTGAGTTGCCAAGAGCAAATGGCGAGGGCAATGGGGTTGGGGCACTCCCTGCATGAGACCTCCTGGAACCCTCACAACCAGCTGAGGGGAAGTATCTAGCCACAGCCTGAATGTGTGGTCCAATTAGTCATCGTCAACTCACATTTGCGATGACTTCTAAACTTTGAAAAATAACATCGTTTTGTACCATTATAAATGCCTTCATCTTCAATTCAAAGTCATTATCCCATAACCTGACAACCATAGGCTTGGCACAATGCGCAAAAGTGCTGGAGAAACTCAGCATGTTTCACAGCATCGAAGTAAAGGCCTGAGCCCTTTGTCAAGGTAACAGAGATGAGTAATTTCTTCAGCCGAAGAGTGGTGAGTGTATGGAATTTGTTGCCACAGATGGCTGTGGAGACAAAGTCATTGGGTAGATTTAAAGTGGAGGTTGATAGGTTCTTGATTAATTTAGGGTGTCAAAGGTTTTGGGGAGAAGGCTATGGTTCAAATGGTGGAGTCGACTCGATGGGCCAAATGGCGTTATTCTCCTCCTATCTCTCATGACTTCTGGCCTTATGCTATGAGGAAAAAACAGGAATCTGAATAAAAAAAGTTGGGGGGTTGGGGAGAGGAGAAGGAAGAGTAAAGGGCAGGGGGGAGAGAGTAATGGCAAATAGGTCATTGGTAGAATCAGATTTGGGTAGAGAAATTGATCCATTTTACTGCTCCGACTTACATCGGGACAGCATGATTAACACGATTAATGTAAGGTATCGGCTGGTGCAATCTTGCATCAGCTATACCTTACTCCACAAAAGTGACGTAAATTCAAATCAGAAACATCAGACCAATGTTTTCGATGTGGTCAAGAAATAGGTACTTTCTTGCATTCAACCTGGTCATGCCCTAAAGTGAGGCCTTTCTGGGAAAATTTGGGTCATCTCCTGGAAAACAATTACTGGAATTCAATAACCTCAGGCACCTGAATTATTTCTATTGGGGAACTTAATAGATGTGAGTCCTAAAATAAGGCTGTTGAAATATCAATTAAAATCTGTCAAGCTCGCTTTAGCAGGTGATCAGGAAATGCATAACAGTTACTTGGAAATCTGATTCCCAACGAGGTTTAGCCCACTGGAAGAGAGAAATGCACAACTGTGTTCCCCTGGAGAAGATCACCTATAACCTCAGAAACAGGTATGATATATTTTCAAGAATATGGAATTCATACCTAAGGTACATCGGGGTAAATCTTTAATGATTTCCTCCCTCCTGCCTCTTCCTTCCAGTGCTTGCAGCACTGAGGACCCTAGATAAGTCAGGTTATTTGTCCCTTGATGGGAGTGGGGTTTATACCAATCTTTTCTTTTTCTTATTATTTCTCTTTTCTTAATTTTTCTTCTTTCATTCTTGTTTCTTGTGGGGTGGAAAGGTTCCTCTTGGTTTGTTCTTCTTTATCTATTATCTTTTTTCTCCCTTTGGTTCAACGCGGACATTGAATTTGAATTTTTGTGGTATTATACATTTTCTTTCTTTATAATAATTGAATCACATGTTCTCTTTGTCTCACTTTCTTTAATATTGACATGTGGATCGATATTCGTATTATTTTGTTCACATTATGATTATTGATGTTTTTCTTTTTGACTATTCTTCGTTTTGACGATTGAAAATTCTCAAAGTAAAATATTCATGAAGGGGTCATTGGTGGATATAAGTGGAAGGGTGAAAAAGTTGAGGTGAAGGAGGGAGGGGGATAGCTCTTGGAATGGAGAGAGAAGAGAATGGGTCAGGAGCTGGAGGAAAAGAGACAGAGGGATAGAGAAGGAGGGAGACTCGGGGAGGAATTAATGGATATCAGAGAGACATGTTCCATCACCATGGGCTTCGACAGAGGGTAACCATGCTGCACATCACAGAGCTTCTGGCGCTGTTAAATTGATAGATAAGTGCAATGTTTAAATGTAGCATTTTTCCTTTGAATTTTAATGAACAAATAAAAATTGTCACCAATAAAATATGAGTAAACATGTGACATGTTGTAGCCTTCTTACTCGATCTCTCCACAAATCCACCTGCTACTGCCTCAGCAAGAGCTCTGGTTTAAAATGCAGAGAGCAATTTCGCATCTACAGTCTCCAGTCAGCATGAATTCCATCTACAATGCCTGGGATTAGTCTGTGCTCATATCTTCAGTGCTCACTGACGGGGTACTGACCCCTCACCTGATTTTGATCAGGGAGACCTAGAAATGACTCGAGCGTGCTAATGCAATTCAAACCACAGAGTTAATTCATTCCTCAGTTCAGATTTGGATATGTGCACCAGTGGCATTTAGTAATTGAATCTCCTCTCATCCACTTGTGATTGTCCATTAGCATCAAAGAGGGATGCAGCGAAATGTGTTTGATCAGGAACACCTTCAGAACATGGACAAAACAAAAAGGAGCGAAAAATGTCTTTGAGTCAGAGAAGCAGAGAGAACATTGATCATCTATTTATTTACCTACAGCTACAAATATGGCTAACTGGAAATGCTAACTCTCCTTTCTCCACAGACACACCATGGCAACTGCGGTTCTATGCTCTTTTGGGTTAATTGAATTTCTCCAATGCATTTTATTTTGTCTCACTGAATGATTACCTGATCACATCAGTTTAAGATGACTCCAGAGACAGGGCTGGTTTATCTCGTGAATTTCCCCTTGACGTCAAAATCAATGACACACAGGAAAAGAAGCGCTGTTGCATTTTGTTGCTTCATGATTTATCCTGGGGCTTCCACGTCGATGCAATCACGAAGAAGGCTTGGCAGCAGCTATACATCGTGAGGAGTTTGAGGATTTGGTCGACCACTAAAGAGTCTTGTAATCTCTACAGATGTAGTGTGGAAAGCATTCTGACTGCTTGCTTCACTGTCTGGTATGAAGGTGCCAATGCTCAAGACAGGAAAAAAACTGCAGAGTTGTGAACTCGAACAGTGCCATCATAAACAACACTCTTCACCCATTAAGGGCACCTGCAAAAGGCGGTGTCTCAAGAAAGCAGCCTCTCTCATCAAGGATCCTCACGATCCAGGCCGTGCCCTCTTCTCACTGCCACCATCAGGAAGGAGGCACAGGAGCCTGAAGACGAGCACCCAACAGTACAAACACAGCTTTTTCCCCTCCGCCATCAGATTTCTGAATGGACAATGAACCACAGACACGACCTCACTTTTCTTTTGCAATAATTTATTTTTGTAATGTAATTTCTAGCAAATTTGACCTGTAACACTGCTACAAATCAATGAATTTTGTGACACGTGTCCATGACAATAAATTCTGATTCTGATGGTTCTTTAGTGCAGTAAATGTAAATATGGTTAATCTGTAAATGTAAAATGTAAATATGGTTAAAAAAAATGTAAATAGGTTAATTTGGGTGGCAGGGGTTCCAGTGGCCGGAATCATCTACTGCCATGCTGTAAATAAAATTAAATGAAAAAATTAAATCCTATGGAGGAGTAACACGGCTAGAGATGAAAATCAGTAACATTGCAGATGCTGGAAATCTAAGATAAAACCAGAAAAATGACAGAAAGATTTAGCATGTCAGATAGCGTGTGAAAGAGAAGCATCCACATTCTAAGGGGCCCAGACCGCATATTTTAGCTGTTTGTCTCTCCTCAGGTATTGCCCGACCCATTGAGAGTCGCGAGTTGTTTGTGCTTCAATGTCATTGTTTGGTTACTGCACAATAATGTATGGAGAGGTTTAGCCCCTCAGTTTCCTTCATAACGTGCCTGTTGACATCACAGTGGAGAGGCAAAAGATATTCAAGTGGAAATTAATGCAATTATTGTACATGTATTTGGTGCACAACTCCAAGGGATATCTGAAGTGAAAATAAAACAAAAATATAGCAGGCCCTGCTGATCTGAAATAAAAAGCAGAAACTGCTGGAAACACTCGGGCAGTGTCCATGGAAAGGGAAACAAGAGTTTCGATCTGAAACATGAACTCTTGGTTTTTCCTCTCCTCGGATGCTGTCTGCCCTCCTGAATATTTTCAGTAAGCCAATTGTATCCCGGACTTTGGGTCTGAATCAAATAACTTATTTCGAGCCGAATGTTGATTGAGTTTTTGTTTGTTATCTGCGCTCAACTGCAGTCAACACCAGAATGTGTTACTGGAAATGGTGTAGCCTTGTCTTTATGCCACGAGTTGACTGGTGAATATTAGCAGTTAACATTTTGACCAGGTAGACTGAGCTATAATCCACAATTTGTATATGAATATTATTAAGGAGCTATTGTTTGTTTGTTACTTTTTTTTTATTTGCAGCACAGTAGAAACTGATTCCGGCCATTTAAACTTGTGCCGCCCAATGACACCCAAATAGACCTACAACCCATACATTTTGGAATGAAGGAGAAAACCAGATCCCCAGAGGGAACCCACGCAGGTCACAGGGAGAATGTATAAACTCCTTACAGACGGTGCCAGGTTCAAACTCGGGACACTGGCCCTGTAAATAGCATCACGCTAACCGCTCCACTAACCAGGCCGCCCACTGTAATGACAGGTACAGTTCAGTGGTGACACTCCAACCTCTGAGGCACAAGGGGTGGCACCATGATGTTACAGTGCCAGCAACTTGGGTTCGATTCCGGCACTGTCTGCAAGGTGTTTGTACGCTCTTTCCGTGACCTGCATGCATTTCCTCCAGGTGTCCTGGTTTCCAAAGACATACGGAGATTATAGGTTACTCGGTCTCGTGGCTCCATTTGGGTGGCGTGGGCTCATGGGCCAGAAGGACCTGTTACTGTATTATATATCTAAATTGAAAAATTATATTAAAAATGTTATGTTTCACAAATCTGCATCAGAAACTTGATCTCAGTATCTGAGCCGTTAGTTTGGTGTTTCACTGAAGAGATCTTGTCCTGTCAGACAGGGGCCTATTGATTGAGATTCTAAACTAAGATTCTTGCCAACACAAAGCATTCGGTGGCACTAATTAAAGAAATCGAGAGTTCCCTCTCTCTTGACAAGCATTCAGCCAAGAGAACTAGAATGCCTGAGCAGTTGATATTTGGGTCGAAACCCTGGCAGGCCCTTTGAGTACTTCTAGCAGTTTCTTTCACTCTGGTTTCTAGCATCTGTTGTCTCGGTGTTTCCATTGAATTGCTCTCTGCTGATTGTGTGACCTTAATGTTTTATTAAATCTTTAAAAAGATATAAATAAAAAGCCTGGTAACAGGCCATTTCGGCCCTACAAGTTTGTGCCGCCCAATTTCCACCCTGTTAACCTGCACGCCCGGTACACTTTGAATGGTGGGAAGAAATCGAAGCCCCCGGAGAAAACCCATGCAGACATGGGGAGAACGTGCAAACTCCTTACAGACAGTGGAATCCAAGTCCAGTCCCAGTCGCTTACTATGATCACATTAGTTGGCATCAGAAGTACTCATTGATTACAAAGGATCTTGTGATATGCTTAACTGCTGTAAGACCATAAGATATAGGAGCAAAAATAGACTATTCAGCCCATCAAGTTTATCCCACTATTTAATCATGAGCTTACTCATTTTCCTACTCAGCCCCACTGTCTAGCCTTCTTCCCATAACTGGATGCTCTGGAAAATCAAGAACCTACCAATCTCTTCCTTAAATGCACCCAATGACCTGGCCTCCACAACCACCTGTGGCAACAAATTCCAATAGATTTACCACCCTCTGGCTGAAGAAATTCCTCTGCATCTCTATTCTAAGCAGATGCCTTCAATCCTGAAATTGTCCCCTTTTGTCTACAACTCTCCCACCATGGAAAACAAACTTTCTACATCTGGAGTCCTTGCCTTTTAATGCTCAAAATGTTTTAATGGATCTCCCTTCATTGCCCTAAATTCCAACAAGTACAAGCCAAGAGCTGATAACTCTAATTCCTGAAATCATCCTTGTGAATCTCCTCTGAGCCCTCTCCAATGTCAGCACATCCTTTCTCAAATGACGAGCCCATAACTGCTCATAATCCTCCAAGTGAGGTCTAACCAGTGCATTTTAATGCCTCAACATCACATCCCTGCTCTTATATTCCATTCCATTTGAAATAAATGCCAGCATTGCATTTGCCTTCTTCACCATTGACTCAACATCTAAGTTTACCTCCAGGCTATCCTGCACAAGGACTCCCAGGTCCCTTTACTTCTGGGTATTTTCAATTTTCTCCTGTCTTGGGTAAACTTATACCTCTCATTTTGTTCATTTTAGATTGGTCACAGTGTTTGAGCTACCGAAAGAAAATAGACACACACACCGAGAGCAGTTCAGTTTATACAAATGTTTATTACTAATTCAAAAGCTGATTTCACACTACAATATGCAAGCCCTTCCCAACTATACTTATCAACGCTTGGACTGGTCCCAACTGCCGAAGCGAGGCAACGACTGCACACTTGTAGTAGGTTGTCAGGGCGCTGGTAGCAGCTTCTCCACCTCCCCCGACCGGGACGTTGCTTGGACTCTGGCTGTTCTTCCTTCTTGACAAGGGGTGTTCCCACCCCTCGGAGAATCTAAACTTCAGCAGCAGGACCACAGGCTTATATACCCCAAAAACAATTAATCATGCGCCTACTCCTTCTAATATTTGTCAGTCAAAATCAAAACTGAACATTACATTCTACAATTTAGAAGATTAATTATTATGGAACCAGGATGTTATAATTTCCTGGTTTATCTCGTAGATATAAAGACTTATTAAAACTTCTCGAGCAAGACAGGTTGTGACCAATTCGTCAATTTCAGAGTGTTGCATTTGACAACTGCTTTCCCTGGGCCTCACAGTGGAATTCCATTTCAAAGTGTATCTTCAGATAAGTCCCCATGGCTGAGTTTAATTACATCTGCTAGTTCTGAAAGTAAGGTGACCTGCGTGTGGACCCAGTGTCGTCAGTTCCACATAAGCAAAAAGCATCTGGGTACATGGTTTTAATCCTCCATTACATCCCACCCCTTGGTCACAATCTGTCATTTGCGAGGCCTAACCAGTATTTGAGTACAGAGGGAGCGAAAAAAGAGAAATCAAAACAACAATTACAAAGATAAGCAATGACGCGAGCAACCAACAGAGGATAGTGTGGCCCACCCCCCCAAATGTAGCAGTTAGCCATGAGAAAGGATTCCAACCAAGGCTCAAATTATCCTTGTTGGCCACAATACCCAGGTACTGGAGCTCACGAACAGATTTTGAAACATGCTGAACAATAACATATTTATATAAGCTGCACTTGAGGCTGGTGACCGAGGACTTCCTTGGTGTAATGCATCGGACCGTGTTTCCCACGGGTAACTCCCTTGGAACGTCCTCGACATTACAAATCCAATTGCTGGCATCAAAGCAGCTGTTAAGCCAGATCACCAGGAGTGTAAAATGGAGAACCTGGAACAAAGAAGCCTGACACATGTCACTCATGATACCATAAGCGTTCAGTGTTTAAACAGACTAAATCATCCTGTCCCTCAATAGCTACCCAGTGAGTGTTACCCTGGGCAGGTGTCACTATTTCCCCTTTTACAGGAGGGCCACTACCTGGTGGTGCCACCCATACCTTTTGTCCAACATTCTCTAGTTCGGGGATGGGGGGCAATGACTGTTATTCCTCTGGAATAGGCTGTAATTCAGGAGCGTGAAGAAGTCGGTGGAAAGGTGTACCTCCTTTTAAAGGGCGATGATTCAAATTGTCGACTGCCTGCTGCAGCACATGGCACCATCCCTTCTGGGTCCCCAGTGATGTTTCCAAACGAATTTGTTCCTTCAGTAAGCCGTTCATTTGTTCAACTAACCCGGCAGCCTGCGGGTAATAAGGAATATGGTGGATCCATAAAATACCGTTGTCATTTACCCAATCACAGATTGCTTTCCTGGAGAAGTGCAAGCCATTATCAGAGTGAATCTCCTCTGGAACATCATAACGATAAATCAAATGGTTTAGTCCTTGGATAGTGCTAGCTTGGTCAGCCATCTTGGTGGGAAAAGTAAAAACCAGGCCCGAAAAGGTGTCAACCATTACTAGGATGTAATATTTACCCATACAGTCTAGCATGGGGCCTATGTAATCAATTTGCCAGACCGCAGCTGAGTGAGCACCCCGTTTTATTCGGCCATGTGGACCAGGTGGAATGGTATGGAACTTCACAAGCTGACATTCTGGGCATGTACGTACGACCATGCGGACATCATCCTGATGGACGGATAAAGCATGTGTACGGGACCACATAGCTGATCCCTTCTCCCCCAAATGACCACTCTGTTCATGTGCCCATCGAGCCAGGGGGACAGTATCAGCACAGCTGATAGTGGCAAGCTGATCTGCTACTGCATTATGTTGAGCCATGTTAATCGCCATATTGGTATGGGCATCAACGTGATAAATGGTTATCTCACGATGGTGGGAAGCATCCCACAACAGCTGCCACAACTCTTTGCCCCATACTGGGCGGTCAAGTATCATCCAGTTGTTCTTTTGCAAATCAGGCATCCATACCACAAGTCCATTAGCCAAAGCCCAGGAATCAGTAAACAGGCGAAGAGGGTGATCATGGGGATCTAGTGGTAAAGTGACTGCCTTCAACTCAGCATACTGACTGGAGCCACCATCCCCCTCCTCCGATAAGTGAGTTCCTGACCTGGGATGGTAAGCCACCTGTTCGTGTACGTGGCCCACCCCTTCAGGCCCTCTGGTCGCATGACTCTGAATATACCACTTCCATTTAACAATAGAAGACTGCTGAGCCCGCCCGATCTTTAGATTAGCATCATTAGCCAGGACCCAATTCATTATAGGAAGTGCAGGTCGCAATTGAATATCTGCATCACCTGTCATTCTTTCAGTCTCTAGCAGGGCCCAGTAACAGGCTACTAACTGTTGTTCAAAAACAGAATAACGAGTGGCAGCCTCGGACATGGTACGTGACCAGAATCCCAGTGGGACTCGGCGACCCTCTTGTTTCTGCCAGAGGCTCCAGGAGGCCACATCATCAATATAATGGTGAATTGAGAGGGAAGGCGATACTGGAAGGTGGATGAAGGTATACTGGCGCCCCTTCCAGGTAAAGGCGAACTGATCCTGTGAATCCTCAGCTATAAGAATACTGAAGAAGGCGTTAGCGAGATCAATGACAGCATACCATGTTCCTGAGTTCCCAGTAGCAATGTTTTCAATAAGGGTGACAATGTCCGGAACTTCTGAAGCAAGTGGTGGGGTATGTTTGTTGAAAAAACGATAATCAACTGTCATTCTCCAGGAGCCATCTGGCTTCTGGACCGGCCAAACAGGGCTATTAAAGGGCGACGTTGCGGGCCTCACTACCCCTTCTTCTTGCAGAGCATCGATGGTGGCAGTAATCTCTTCCTGCCCCCCAGGGAGACGATATTGTGGAATGCACACTGGTTTCATGGGGGCTGGCACCATCACAGGATCCCACTTAACCTGACCCACTACTAGTTTTTTTGTAATAGTTCGAATTCCAAATTCAAATCCCCCTTGGCTAGTATTAAGGGCCATACCGGCCAACATATTAATACCCAGGATACACTCGTCAGTAGCAGCCACCAGGGCATGTAACCAGACAGGGGAAGGGCTATCACCCACCATGGCACAGACTTTTATTTCCTTTGCCAGGGTGACCGCTCCTCCCAACCCCTCTATTTGAAAGGCCGGTCCAGTCCAGAGGTCGGGATTGCCAGGAATCACCGAGTGCTCTGCACCGGTGTCGACCAAAGCCAAGTATTGGCGATCATTACCCCCACCCCAGTGGATTGTTAACGGTATGTAGGGCCGCGGATCCCCGTGTGTGCGCCGTGTCTCGATGGAGTAGACACGGGAATCCTGCCCACACCTTGAGGCTTCAGAAGGGTTCGGGGGCTTCCAGGACCACATGCTATTGTTATCTTTAAGAGCCTGTTTAACCCATTGTTTTACCTCATCATGAGTAACTGGAGCAGGAGAAGCCAGCTCGATAGAAGCAGCAGTGGGAGCAGAAAGCACAGCTGGGCCAGGAGGACTCAGCAGCTGGGGATGATGTTCCCCTGCTTTTTGCCTAAATCGATCTCCAATGGCAGCCAGCTCTTTTACAGAGAAATCACGGATCATTGACTCCTTCCGACCCCTGTTCCCACTTTGACTCACAGGGTCCTCCACCCAGTCTAGGGGAGGAGGTGGAGGCCATCCAACAGAGGGAGTAGGCCATAGAGCATAAGCAGGGGTTTGGGTATTTTCCCCTGGGTCCACATGGGAAACCGGGGTATCTATCCCTTCCATCTCTACCCTTACATCATCCCCCCTTCTGTCTGTTTGGGAAATCTGCTGCCTTATAGGGCGGGCGTGAACAGCAGATGGAGAGGGTAGTATGTTAGACACATGCTGAGGAGTATCTGCATTATTACCATTGTCATTCCAGATATTCCCATCCCAATCCTCAATTACATCAGGATCGTTACCATTCCTTATCATGGCATGAATACGATATGGATCGGGTTCTACTCCATGCCTTTCCTTATCTGCACAGAGCTGCTGCCGGAGTTTAATATTACGGCAAATCATTTGGACATGCTTATCTTCCCATTCTTTGGCTCTGTCCTGACTGGTGCGAACAATCTCGCTCATCATGGAACAGCATTGTCGCAGGACTTCTAGCTCCTCCTCTAATTGCTTTCTTTTGCACTGAGATTCTACTTCTCTTTGAATTAATTCTGCTTCACGCTGAACGGAGTGGCGTAATGCTGTGGCCAGCAACCAAAAACCATTCGTCAGCGTTCCCTTTTTATCAGGAAATTTACTTTCTCGAAGGAGAGTGGCAACCCGCTCTCCCAGAGGTGCACTTGATGAGTCTAACTTCTCATCCCAACTAATGGGTGGTCCCAACAAAGACAGGGTATTGGCCAACATGCCAAACCCATCGTCTTTGGAAGTCCATCCAGGAATCAAGAACTGCTCAGGGCTCACCTCTTTCTTTCGGCGAAACATCTTGAGACCAACCCTGCTCGCTGCGCCAATTGTCTTGGGTAAACTTATACCTCTCATTTTGTTCATTTTAGATTGGTCACAGTGTTTGAGCTACCGAAAGAAAATAGACACACACACCGAGAGCAGTTCAGTTTATACAAATGTTTATTACTAATTCAAAAGCTGATTTCACACTACAATATGCAAGCCCTTCCCAACTATACTTATCAACGCTTGGACTGGTCCCAACTGCCGAAGCGAGGCAACGACTGCACACTTGTAGTAGGTTGTCAGGGCGCTGGTAGCAGCTTCTCCACCTCCCCCGACCGGGACGTTGCTTGGACTCTGGCTGTTCTTCCTTCTTGACAAGGGGTGTTCCCACCCCTCGGAGAATCTAAACTTCAGCAGCAGGACCACAGGCTTATATACCCCAAAAACAATTAATCATGCGCCTACTCCTTCTAATATTTGTCAGTCAAAATCAAAACTGAACATTACATTCTACAATTTAGAAGATTAATTATTATGGAACCAGGATGTTATAATTTCCTGGTTTATCTCGTAGATATAAAGACTTATTAAAACTTCTCGAGCAAGACAGGTTGTGACCAATTCGTCAATTTCAGAGTGTTGCATTTGACAACTGCTTTCCCTGGGCCTCACAGTGGAATTCCATTTCAAAGTGTATCTTCAGATAAGTCCCCATGGCTGAGTTTAATTACATCTGCTAGTTCTGAAAGTAAGGTGACCTGCGTGTGGACCCAGTGTCGTCAGTTCCACATAAGCAAAAAGCATCTGGGTACATGGTTTTAATCCTCCATTACATCTCCCCATTTAAAAAATATTCTGCCCATTTAATTTTTCTACCAACGTGCATGACTGTATACTTTCCAATATTGTATTTCTTTTTACACTTCCCTGCCATTCTCTTAATCTGTTTGTCCTTCTTCTGCCTTCGTGTTTCCTCCACACCACCTGCTCCTCCACCTGCCTTCATATCATCTGCATACCTGGCCACAAAGCCATTCATTGCATAATCTAAATCATTAGTATACAACATGAAGTGGCCCAAACACGGACTCCTGTGGAACACCACTGGCAACTGGCAGCCAATCAGAATATAATCCCTGTATTCTGACCCTCTGCTTCCTGCCAATCAGCCAATGCTCTACCCACACTAGTATGTTTCCTGTTACACTATGGGCTCTTATCTTGTTAAATAGCCTCATGTGAATACAAGAGATTCTAACTGCTCTGTTCAATGTGTAACCTCAGCACCTAGCCAGCTGTTCTCACCGTGAACAATAATGGGAGACTGAAACACAAGAATTGCAGATCCTGGAATCTTGAGCAAGCAATGACCTGCTGGGGGATCTCCGCGAGTCGGACAGCATCCGCAGGTCAAAATGGTCAGCATTTTGGCTCGGGATGATGGCAGAGCTGCTGTTGAACTTGTTCAGCACTCAGGGTTCCTCTGCTGGAAAGTAGACAAGGAGTCAAAAAGAACATTTTGTCTGTTGAAAGGCATAGACAGAGAAGATGTATAGAGATTGTTTCCCATGGTGGGAGAGTTTAGGACATGAGGACAACTTCAGAATTGAAGGGCGCCACTTCGGACAGAGATGCGGAGGAATTTCTTCAACCAGTGGGTGGTAAATCTGTGGAATACGTTGCCACGGGCGATTGTGGAGGCCAGGTCACTGGAAAGTGTATTTAAGGCAGGGATTGACAGATTCTTGATTAGCCAGGGCATCAAAGGTTACAGGGAAACCAGGCAATGGGGCTGAGTAAGAAAATCAATAAGCTCATGATTAAATGGTGGGGTAGACACAGTAGGCTGAATAGCCTATTTCTGATCCTATAGTCTTATAGTCTTATGGGTGGCATGGATTCATGGTCTAAAAGGACCTGTTACCATGCTGAATATCTAAATTTAAATTCTCTAAATTAAGCCTACTATCATGTGTGAGAGATCAGGAGAGCTCAAATAACTTCGACAACTAATCCACTAAGTTCACGCTTTCTGAATCCTTGCTTCCTCATTGGAAGATCATGGTCAGTACAAATTGGAAACAATGTCTCCTCCTCACTGATCAGAAATATAGGTGCACCCCAAGGATGTGGGCTAAGCCCGCTGCTCTACTCGTTATGAGTGTGTGGCCAGGCACAATTCCAATTCTACCTACAAATTTGCCGATGACACCATGGTTGTCCACAGACGGCAACGAGGAAGCGTACAGGAGGGAGATAGATGGATCAGTGGTGTCACAACTACAACCTTGCACTCAATGTTTGCAAAACCAAGGAGATTACTGTGGACTTCAGGAGGAAGTCATGAGAACAAAGGGTCAACAGTGGAGATGCTCAAGAACTTCAAATTCCTGGGTGTCAACATCTCCGAGGAGCCTCCATATCGATGAAATCACAAAGGAGGTTTGCCAGCAGCTATATTTTGTGAGGTGTTTGAGAAGATTTGGTATGTCACCAAAGACTCTCAAAAAATCCTAAAGATTTGCAGTGAAGGGCATTCTGGCTGATGCATCACAGTCTGGTACGAAGGCGCCAACGCTCAGGACAAGTAAAAGCTCAACCTGCAACATTACGGGCACCAGACTTCACTCCATCGAGGTCATCTACAAGAGGCAGTGTCTTAAGAAAGCAGCCTCTTCCCTTAATGACCCCCACCATCGAGGCCGTGCCCTCTTCACTCTGTTACCATCGGGAGAAAATTACCAGAGCCTGAAGATGAAGACTGAATGAATAATGAACCACAGACATTGCCCTTACATTAACTTTTTTTTTCTTGCACCATTTTGATTTATTTTTGGTTTATAAACATGTTTGTACTGTGACGCTACTGCAAAACAACAAATTTTGTGACGATAAATTCTGATTCTTAAATTGCCAGGAACATTGTTTCCAAATGCTCCACAAATCACTGAATAATTTTCAATCACACATTAATGTCTCGTTAACAGGTAAATGCATGATTGAAGGTTAATTGGTGGACTTGAAGGGCATGGGCTTGTGGGTCAATAGGGCTTGTTACTGTGCTGTATGTCTGGAAAAAAAACTGTGAATTAGCCAGTTTTTGCCTTTCTCTCTCTCTCTCACAGCCATTCCTCTCTGCTGAAGCTGGCCCTTATCACCTGGCACAGCTTGTGTTGAGAGGGTGCAGCTGACTTTGTTCTCACCAATTGGCTCGGAGAGATATGCTCCACCAGCAAGTTCTGGATGCGATACATGCAAACCTGGTGGCCCTCCTGGAGGCAAGTGTCAGCAGGTTGGCCCAGACCTTTCCCATGAGCCCTGAACCTTCTGATAGACCTGAGTAGATGTCCCATCAGAAAAGAGAATCTAACCCTCAGCAACTTAAGATGAGGGTAGTGACATCACTGAAAGAAGCTGTGCTAATTTTGAGTCTGTAAATTTTACGAGGGAAATGTTTCATGTGTCATTCTTTTATCCCGAACAATGGTTAAAGATGTATTATTTTCTGGCACATTTTCTAACCCATTTGAATGGACCTGAGGGTGCAACAATGTTAAAAACCTTCAGTTTTTTATTCAGCCGGCTTGTAAGCTTTGCTTTGAACAAATAATCTTCTGAATGGACTGTGAGAAACACAGCTGGGTTCTGTATAAGCTTGTTGGGCCATGACAGGGAGATCGTCATTCAAGTGTGAAAAGTGAGATTCTGAGTTATGGGAGTAGAATGGAAGAAGGACAATGTCTGACCCCAATCAAACTACATGCCGAAACAAAACCCCGCCACGCTATCCCCATCTCCTGCCAGTGGCTTTTGTAATGAAAGATAAAAGATTTAAGGGGAGACTCAACATGCACCAGAGTGCACTCAGTATGGAAGAAGATTCATGTACAGATAAGATCACAAGGGAGACATCTGCATTTTAATGACCAGTGAGTGCAGAGGTTGTCATTGAGTCTGCAGTTGAATTTATTTATCCTTCATGTGGGCATTAATGCTGGAAAAACAAACAGCTCTGGGCTAAAATGGATGTTTTTTTCCAACATCTCTGAAAGCTTGTGGATTCAGAAAAAACCTCTACTTCTTTTTCAAAATAAACCAACTACGACCGATGACAATTGTGTGGAACTACACATACTGTTAATTCACCTTGGGCCAATAAAATCTGTAAATGCAAGGGAATTCACTGTATGACCTGTGTCTTGTAGACAGAGAAAGAAATGAATTTGTAGGAAAGGTGAATTAAATCAAAGAAACCTATTTGGCTTAAAACCCAGTGAAATATCATCAAGAAATTAAAAAATAAATAAAATATTATTTATTTCTTGAAAACACAGGTAGAATTGGTTTGATCACATGCATGTAAGAGTTCTCATTAAAAACACTCTATGTCAAGATAAGCAAACACACATGCAAACAATTAAACTGCATGCAAAAGCAAACACAACCCAAGATGTGCATGCACACAGAACATTGCTTGGTGATATCTGGTAAGCAGATTTTGATGATTTCCATTATTTAAAAGGGCGGTGTCTTCATCAAATGCTTGCTCAAGAAACTTAGTTACACATTTAGGGGAATAAAATAAGTCCCAGTGACTCAAGGTATATTTTCAAGTCAGATATGATGACAATCTTTCCTTCCCAAACATTAGATATTTTTCTTGAAAAGAAAAGTTGTTTATAATTGTGCAAAGGATGAATGAGGGATTGTGGGGAGTTCTTTGTGAGGAATGATGGGTCAGAGACAGGTTAATCGTGTAATTTTATAAATGGTGTCTGATTTCACGGAGGTCTTCGTTTATTATTTAATCATGCAAGTTTTATTCATTATATGACTGGTTAGTCCATTTAAAGTGCTAGATTTCTTAGTGATATTGAGTACAAGATGAAACTTGCTCATGGGCTTTCCTTCTGGTGTTGCTGGTTTAAAAGTCTATCAATTAATTTTCCTTCAAAATATTTTCACTCTCACTCAGATATAATCACAATGTGAGCACTCATCTGCCGCATGCATTCAGTCAGATTTACCAGCAACTAGCTCTCTATTCTTCCATATAAACTCTGTGAGAGCCTAGACCCTGGATCTGTGGTATCTTTGTGTCGGTGTGCTGTTTGGGTGTATACATGAGTTTGTATGTGCAGAAGCACGTGTATTTGTGCATGTGTGTATGTGCACATGTATTTGTGCATGCGTGTATGTGCATAGGGGCTTGTGTGTGCACGTGTATTTGTGCATGCGTGTATGTGCATATGGGCTTGTGTGTGCATCTGTATTTGTGCATGTGTGTATGTGCATATGGGCTTGTGTGTGCACGTGTATTTGAGCATGCGTATATATGCATATGGGCTTGTGTGTGCACGTTTATTTGTGCATGTGTGTATGTGCATATGGGCTTGTGTATGCACGAGTATTTGTGCATGCGTGTATGTGCATATGGGCTTGTGTGTGCACGTGTATTTGTGCATGCGTGTATGTGCATATGGACTTGTGTGTGCACGTGTATTTGTGCATGCGTGTATGTGCATATGGGCTTGTGTGTGCACGTGTATTTGTGCATGCGTGTATGTGCATATGGGCTTGTGTGTGCACGTGTATTTGTGCATGCGTGTATGTGCATATGGGCTTGTGTGTGCACGTGTATTTGTGCATGCGTGTATGTGCATATGGGCTTGTGTGTGCACGTGTATTTGTGCATGCGTGTATGTGCATATGGGCTTGTGTGTGCATGTGTGTGTTTGTATGCATAATACAAAATTACTGATGAAACTCAGCATGTCGCGCGCATCCAGAAGAGGAAGCAAAATGTAGCCAACATTTCAGTCCTGACCCCTTCGTCATGAGAGAAGAAAAAAACAGACAGGCCCTTGAATAAAATGGTAGGAGGGGAGAAGAGAGGGTGGAAGAAGGGGCAGGGGAGGAGCACAGGCCAGCAGGAAAGAGGTCATGTGGTTCTGGGTAGGAGAGCAGAAGAGAAGCTGAGGTGAAGGGGGAGGGGATACCTATATGAATGGAGAAGGGGCGAGGGAGCTGGAGAAAAGGAGACAGAGGGATGGGGAAGAGAGATGGGGGCAGGGCCTAACAGAAACGGGAAAAGTCAGGGTTAATGCCATCTGGTGAGATGGAATATCCAGATAGAATATCAGATGCTGTTCCTCCAGTTTGTGGATAGTGGACTGCAGAAATGAGTCTGGGTGATTATGATTGCAATTTGAGAGCAGCAGGGATAGCAGAGGAGTAGTAGTGAGAGAGACTGTATGCATGCTCAAGTGTGTATTTATGTGTGTGCCTGTTTGTATGTGTGCATGTATCTGTGTATGCATGTGTGTCTGCGTGCATGTCTCTGTGTGTGCATGATGTGTCTGCCTGTGACTGTGTCTCTATGTGTATGTCTGTATGTGGATGTGTATGTGTGTGCTTGTATGTAAGTATGCACATAGATTTTGTTTTGATTAAGTTGTAGCACAAACTATAATGCACAATTTATCTAATACCGATACTGTTTAACTAAATGGAATATGATTTACACTGTTTGCATAGATTTTGTTCTCAGGAGATCCCATCCCATCAAAGTGCATTACATGCCTTCTCTGCCTCAGCCCCACGTGATTTGTGATCTGATTGTTCATTTACCTCCCAGCTGCATTTGGGCAAAATCGTTCACCTGCGCATCAGAGACCTCCTGTCCACATCTTAATAATTCCATCAAAAGGACAGTTAGAGAAGATCCACAAGAATGATTCCTGGAAGGAAGGGATTAGCATATGAGGAACATTTGACGGCTCCCATTTTGAATGTTGAGAGACTGGGACAGAGTAGATGCAGCAACCCTGTTTCCCTGGTGGGGGATTCTAGGACGAGAGGGCACAGCTGCAGGATTGACAGGTGCCCATTTAAAACAGAGATGCAGAGGAATTTCCTCAGCCAGGGGGTGGTGAATTTGCTACCACAGGTGAGTGTGGAGGCCAGGTCATTGGGTCCTTTTAAGGCACAGATTGATAGTTATCTAAATATTCAGGGTTTCCAAGGTTATGGCAGGGGAGTGGGGCTGATCTGGAGAATGGATCAGCTCATGATGGAATGGTGGAGTGGGCCAAATGGCCTACATCTGCACCTTTATCTCATGGTCTTAACCTTCATCTTTCCTCATTGAAAGCACCAGATGGAAATATAAAACTGTTTCAGTTGATGTGAATGCATCAGGAAAACCATAACAAATGCGACATTGCAAATAGATTCATCGAATAATAACTATTAACAAAATGAGAGCACCGTATCTATCCTCAGCGATGGCAATTATTTGGCAGATCTGATATTCTAATCGTATAATTGTGTCCTGTATGTGCACAGTTAAGCTAAATATGTCGGTGTATAGGACACACACAAATACATGTAATTCGGTTCCTTACAATATCACGTTGGAGAAATAATACTATACTTGTCGAAGTGGTTTGACTGATTTGTATTAAGGTAGAAAATGTGAGGCCAATTATATAAGAAATTATGGGACAGGGTAAGAATCTAGAGCGAGAGAATGAAATTGGGGCAGGCCAGTGAGTTTAAAAATAACCAGAGCTGACCTCTGCCAAGGAGAGAAAGCAACACATGATCCTCCAACACACGGCTGTCCTTTATTATGCCACCATCAGAATTCATCCTAATCTTCAATGACATGCAGATAAATACAGTACCTCAAATGTCTTAACGATGAGGGCCAGCCTCACCGAGTTCAGCTTATATGATTCCGCTAACACGAGACGGGTGGAAGCAGTCACTGGATCAGGGCTCGGGTAACACGGCTTCTTCTGCTCCATTCAATTAACATCCCTTTTTTCTCTCTCTGTCTTCGATCCCTGACTCTCTCTCCACCGCATCTCTCCCAAAGTCTCCAGGCTCAATGATTCCCCCCAAAGCAGGAGCGAGGGCGGCGAATCCAACCACCCCCTCCCCGGGTGGGGGGCGGACATTGGGTGGGTTGAGAGGTCCAATCTCCTGGTTTCAACCCCCCCAACCCTCCTGGTCCCACAGAACGGGGAAGCCTCGGGTCACCTCCCGTCCGCGCAGGGGGTGCCTCCCACGAGCTGGGAGGGAACTGAGTGGCCAACCCCTCTCCCTCCCTCCATCCTGCCGACAATTCACCGCTTCTTCTTCTGCCTCAGCGCTTTCCTCTTCTTCACGATCATCTCGCACAGCTTGTCCATCCCTTCGTGCAACCCTTCCCCGATGATGGCGCAGGCCGGCTGAACATACCAGCTAGTGGACGGGCTGAGTTCGTGTAGCGCCAGTTGCCGCTCCAGCTCGGCCACCGGCAGCGACTTGGGGAGGTCCTGCTTGTTGGCGATGACCAGCAGCGGGGTGCCCTGGTTCTCCGAGATCCTGGTGATCTTGTGCAGCTCGCTCCTGGCTTCCTCCAGCCTCTCCGCGTCCACCGAGTCCACCACGTAGATGATGCCGTCGGTGCAGCGGCTGTAGGACTTCCAGAGGGGTCGCAGCTTCTCCTGGCCGCCCACGTCCCAGAAGTGGCAGCTGATGCCTTTGGCCGTGCCGTTCCCCAGCCGGACCTTCTCGGTGTTGAAGCCGATGGTGGGCACGGTGTTGACGAACTCGTTGAATTTCAGCCTGTACAGGACGGTGGTCTTGCCGGCCGAGTCCAGCCCCAGCATCACAATGTGCAGGGACTGGAAAGCCGACACGTTGGAGAAACTGTTCCCCATTTCGTCGGGCGCTGCAGCGGAGTCTCGGGGAGAAATGCCCGAGAGAGAGTGAGGGGGGGAGAGAGCTGGCCGGTCCGCCGCAGCTCTCAGCCTGACATCCTGTGGAACCCGGCCGCCGGACCTTCTCACCCCGGGGACCGGTCCTTCTCGCTCCGGCCGCTGGACCTTCTCACCCCGGGGACCGATTCTTCTCGCTCCGGCCGCCGGACCTTCTCACTCCGGGGACCGGTCCTTCTCGCTACGGCCGCCGGACCTTCTCACCCCGGGGACCGGTCCTTCTCGCTCCGGCCGCTGAACCTTCTCACCCCGGGGACCGGTCCTTCTCGCTCCGGCCACCAGACCTTCTCACCCCGGGGACCGGTCCTTCTCGCTCCGGCCACCAGACCTTCTCACCCCGGGGTCTGGTTCTTCTCGCTCCGTCCACCGGCTCTTCTCGCACCGGACCACCCCTGGGGCAAGGAGGCGGCGAGCGGGTGCTCTCCTTCTCTTTGCGTCCACACCGACGTTTCCAACGGGAAGCTGTGACTTACAGTAGACCCCGGCTCTCCTCCTCACAGGCAGACAGTAAATGACACACAGCGACAAGCTTTGCAAAGTCCGCCCACACAAGGGGGCTGGCTCCAAACAAACACCACCCCGCGATTTCAACCCAGGACCTCGTGGCTGCTCTCCCAGGACGCCCCCCACCCCCCCCCCCCCCCCCACCCCCACTCCTCCCCACTCCTCCACTCTCTGCCCCAATACGTGCTCCAACCACAGTCCCGGACGGTCCACACAAAAACGCACAGGTTTCCTCGATGTGGAAAAGCACAGAATGGCTGGAGAAACTGAGCAGGCTCGCCTCCTCGTTGTGGAAGACTTATTTGGGAAACGTCTTCCGGATTTGTTGCGTCCCTTGCATTGCGTTAATGTAAAGCTCCCTGCATCCCTACGCCAACGCCTCCGGGATCCCGATGCTGTCTCACGGTTCCAAGGGAGTGCGCAGATCTCCAGGAATGCTGCTACTCTCCCACTCTCTCCCCCACCTCCCCGTATCACCAGCAGGGCTTTGTTGGTCCCAACGCGCCAGCGATTGAGCAGATGATCAGCTGCCTTGCTCTGGCTTGTCAGAATTTAATGTCCTGAGCATGCATTCGTGCGTTACAGGTGCAAAATTTGCTGTAGATTATATTTCTATAAATTCACTATTTAAAAAAAACATTAGGGTAAAAGTGTCTGTGGTTCATTGTCCATTCAGAAATCTGATGGTGGAGGATGATTGGATGTCTATGGTAAAGATGAGGCAGTTGAGTTCACTGATGGAGTTAAAGTGATGGAGGGCATGTGAAGTATCCCAGAGTTTTATGGAGCTGTGGGTATAATTATGTTGGTGAGAGGATTTCATTTAAACAGACCAGAGAGCAACGGGACTATAGCAGGTGGGAAAGGACTGGACCAGGGGGAGAAAATAGAGTCAAGGTATCGGATACTAGTTTGGTGGGGCAGGAGCACACAGAAACCATGGGTCTGTTCAAGCAACATTCCTGGTAAATTTTGTTAATAGAGGAAAGGAGACCTCAGTGACCTTCTCAGCCACTTTGATGATCCAATGCTTTGCAGCTACCGGACCACCCGATGATGCAGCCAGGCAGGACATTCACAATTGTGGTCCTGTCAAATGTTGTCAAGATGGGGTCAGGTAGCCTTGCACTCAACAATCACCTCATGAAGTGTAGGTGCTGCCATGCCTTCCTGGCTAAGGTGAAGGTGTGTGTCCAGAATAGGTCATCCTATATATGCACACCAAAGAAATGTGATGGCAGTATTTCGTATGACTCATTCAGTCAAAGTGGCCGGTTATGCTTTAACGCCATCAACATACCAGAATCACACCTCCACATAGTGGGATCACACCCCACACACAGGGATCACACCACCACACACAGAGATGACACTTCACACACCAGGATCACATCCCCACACACTGGGATCACACCGAGATTACTTCCCCACATACTGAGATCACACCCCCACAAAGTGGGATCACACCCCCACACACGGGGATCACATCACCACACACCAGGATCACAGTCCACACACCAGGATCACACCCACACACACTGGGATCACATCCCTACATACCGGGATCACTCCTCCATGTACCAGGAACACATCAGGATCACACCGGGATCATACCCCCATACTTGGGGATCACACCCACTATAGTTGCTGCTGTGGGAACCAGCATTACCTAATTCCAAGCAAAGATGTAGAGGTCAGTGACAATGCCGATGGTATCTGTGAGATTCAGAGGAACAGACTGGTACAGCAAAAATGTAGCTCTTCAGCTCTCTGATTTCTTGCTGTCCACAAAAACATCCACCCACACTGTTGTATATTGTTCCTAAGTTATTCTTCTCACATTCCCATCGTCCCTGCAGATTTTGCATTTCACCTAGATCACTGGGGGCATTTTACAGTGGCCAATCAAACATCAATCTCTGTGAATTGATACAGAAAACTTGACCAGCTTTTTCCAAAATCTCCTGTATATTTCCAGCCCATTAACACATGTGACCATCAAATGTCTACCACAGAGAGCAGGGACCAACTGTTGACCAAAAGACATAGAAGATGAATTAGATAATTTGGCCTTTGTTTCTTCAGGAGAATGACCACACTGTTTGAACACAGCAAGACTGTGCTGCTTGGAGTAACTGAGACCACCCACAGGGAAACATCCAATACCTGGTTCCCAGTGTGTGTGGGAAACCTGCAGTCTGGAAAGGTCACTCATGATCAAAAAATGCCCTCCCCGATTATAGAGCTAATTCCTGGTTAACGACTTTCTGTTCCCACTCCTGGTGAACGACCTTCCGTTCCCTCTCCTGGTTAATACCTCTCTGATCCCACTCCTGGTAAATGACCTTCCGTTCCCTCTTGTGGTTAATGGCTCTCTGGTCCCACTCCTGGTTAATGACTCTCTGATCCCACTCCTGGTAAATGACTCTCCGTTCCCACTCCTGGTGACGTAGAACTTTCTCCCCACACCTAGTGAAGTGGAACCTCAGTAGCCTCATTGAATACCATGCTCTCCAGCATGAACTTCCAAGGTCAGTGGTGAAGATTTACAGTATTCAGTTATGCCATAGTCCACTTGATCTCTGGTAAGTTGAAGTGAAATCCTCTCACCAACATAATTACATCCACTTCTTTCACTGGGATTGGCTAATGGTTTTCATACTGCTGAGTTTTCCTATGCAATCAGCTCCCCCACTGCCCAATGAAACTAACCAAAATATAACTGGAAAAGTCATTTCATGTTTACAGGACACCTAGACCACAAGATATCTGAAGGCTCTTTTCATTCAGTGAAATATACACAGAAAATGCAATAGACAATTTTTACAAGTTCTCATCAAAGTGTTTTTGAAGATGATATTAAGGTTGGAGGTGTTGTGGGCAGTGCAGAAGCTTGTTGTGGGTTACAACAGGATATAGACAGGTTGCAGAGTTGGACGGAGAAGTCACAGATGGAATTCAATCTGGATAAGTGTGAGATGATGATTTTGGAAGGTTAAACTTGAAGGCAGAGTACAGGGTTAATGATTGGATATTTAACTGTGTGGAACAACAGAGGGACCTTGGAATCCAAATCCAGGGATCCTTTAATATAATTAAGAAGACTTATGGTATGCTGGCCTTTATTAGTCATGGGATTGAGTTCAGGAATCGAGAAGTAATGTTGCAGCTCCATAAAACTCTGGTTCAACCACATTTGGAATAATGTGTTCAATCCTGGTTGCCTCATTACAGGAAGGATGTGGAAGCTTTGGAGAGGGGGCAAAGGCATGTTGCCTGGATTGGAGAATGTGTCCTATGAGGCAAAGTTAAAAGAGCTGCTTTTTACTCTTTGGAGTGAAGAAGGATGCAAGATGACTTAATAGAGAACTACAAGATCATGAGTGGCATTTGTAGGGTAAAAAGCCAGCACCTTTTTCCCAGGGCAATAGAAGCAAACACCAAAGAACACAGAATGCTGCAGCAGCCAAACAGGCCCCTTTGGCCCTTCTAGTCTCTGCTGAACCATTTTTTTGCCTTTTTCCACTGACCTGCACTCAGTCTGTAGCCCTCCATGCCTGTTCCATCCGTGTACCAGTCAAAATTCTCCTTCAGTATTAAAAATGGTCCGCACATTCACCTGCTCAACTGATAGCTCGTTCCACACTCTCTGTTTGAAGATGTTCCCTCTCACATTCCCTCTAAACTTTTCCCCTTTCACTCTTAACCCATGTCCTCTGGTTTGTATCTCACCTACCCTCAGTTGTGAAAGCCCATCTACATTTATTCTGTTTATCCCCCTCATAATTTTAAATACCTCTATCAAATCTCCCCTCATTCTTCTACACTCCAGGGAATAAAGTCCTAACCTGTTTAACCTTTCCTTGTAACTCAGTTCCTCAAGTCCCAGTAACATTCTAGTAAATCTTCATTCTTTCTGTCTTATTGATATATTTCCTGTAGTTACTCCACAATACTGTCTTATTGATATATTTCCTGTAGTTACTCCACAATACTCCAAATTTGGCCTCACCCATGTCTTATACAACTTTACCACAACATCCCAACTCCTGTACTCAATACTTTGATTTATGAAGGCCAATATGCCGAAAGCTCTCTTTACAACGCTATCCACCTGTGATCTCACTTTCAGGGAATAATCTATCTGTATTCCTAGGTCCCTCTGTTCTAACACACTCCTCAATGCCCTACCATTTACCATGTACGCCCTTTCCTGGTTTTTCCTTCCCAAGTGCAATACCTCACACTTGTCTGCATTAAATTCCATCTGCCATTTTCCAGTGCATTTTTCCAGCTGGTCCAGATCCTTCCGCAATCTTTGAAAACCTTCTTCATTGTCCACAACCCCTTCAATCTTCGTGTCATCTGCAAACTTGCTGATCTAATTTACCACATTATCACTGAGGTAGATGACAAACAACAATAGTCCCAGCACCGATCCCTGAGGCACAGCACTAGCCACAGGCCTCCAGTCTGAGAAGCAATCATCCACCACTACTCTCTGGCTTCTCCTGTCCAGCCATTGACAAATCCAGTTCATTTCTTCACCATGAATGTCTGGCGTCTGAACCTTCTTGTCTAATCTCCTATGTGGGACCTTGACAAATGCTTTACTAAAATCCATGTAGACAACATCCATAGTCTGTCCTTCATCAACCTTCCTGGTAACCTCCTTGAAAAAACTCAGTGTGGTTAAACACGAACTATGCACACAAAGCCAAGTTGACTATCTCTGATCAGTTTCTGGCTATTCAAATAATTGTATACCCAATCTCTTAGACTACTTTCCAATAATTTACCTACTACTGACATCAATATTTCTGCCAGAGCCCCTGCAATTTCTACACTAGCCTCCCTCAAGGTCCCGAGGGAATATCTTGTCAGGTCCTGGGGATTTATCCACCCTTATTTACTTTTAGACAGCAAGCACCTCCACTCTTTAATCTGTATAAGTTCCATGTCTTCACTGCTGGTTTTCCTTACTTACCACAACTCTGTGCCAGTTTCCTGAGTGAATCCTGATGGAAAAAAAAATCATTTAAGATCTCCCCTATCTCTTTTGGGTCCATACAAAGCCAACCGCTCTGATCTTCGAGGGGATAAATTTTGTCCCTTAATATCCTTTTGCTCTTAATATACCTGTAGAAACCCTTGGTTGTTCAGCATTCTCACTGCCCATGGGAAGAAACTGTTCTTCAGCCTTGTTGTGTTGGCTCTGATACTCCGATATCTCTTTTTTGACGGGAGGAGCTGAAAAATGCTGTGTGCAGGGATTCTCAATAATTTTGCATGCCCTCTTCAGACAATGATCCCAGTAAATCACATAGATGGGGAGGAGGGAGGCTCCAGTGATTCTCACTGCCTCTCTACCACTCTTATGGTACTGTGGATTGACCGCCAATCTATTTCTTTGCAGCAACTGTACCACACTGTCATCCAGCTGGCCAGGACACTCTCTATTGAGCTCCTGTAGAAGGTTGACATAATGGTGGCTGGTAGCCCTCCCAACTTTAGTCTTTTCAGGAGTGCAGTTACTGTTGCAACTTCCTGCAAAGTGAGGAAATGTTGTGTGTCCATGATAGATCACTAATTAAATGAACTCCAAGGAAGTTTGTGCTCTCCACTCTCTCTACTATAGAGTTGATGTATAGTGGAGGGTGGTTATTCCTGGCCCTCCTGAAGTCCACGATCATCTCCTTCATCTTGTCCATGCTGAGGCTCAGGTTGTTCCTCTTGTACTACTTCATGAGATTTTCCATCACTTCTCTGGAGCGCAACTCACCGTTGTAGCTGATGAGGCCAACTACCTCAGCAAATGTTCAGCACAACATCGTGGACAGAAGGGCCTGTGCTGTGCTGTAATGTTTTGTGTTATGACCAGACTGAATTCCTCTGTTGACTGAGCAATACCTGTTTATCAGGCCAGAAGTGAATATTCTTCTTCTCAGAAACTGCAGGATAGGATTGTTGGTCCTGCTCAGGTCAGTTTAAAACTTTAATCTAAAGACTGATAAGAAAATCAGATTTGATTATTTTAAGTCTTTGAAAAGGAAATTAAACCCACCACCTCGTGCCACAAAGGCTGCCAATTCATGGGAGCACCAAGCAAGAGAATATAAAATTCGCACACATAGCTGCTAGTGATACTCACTCAGCAGGTCACGCAGCGTCGATGGGAAGTAAGTGGCAGTCGATGTCTTGGGCCTGAGTCCGTTGTTGGGAATGTGGAAAAAACAGGTAGACTCTTGAATGAAAAGGTTGGTGGGGGTGGGGAGATGGCAAGGGTACAGCAAGGACCTCCCCATGGCCAGCCATTTTAATTTCTCACCCCATTGCCACACTACTCTGCCTGTCCATGGCCTCATGTGTTACAGAGGCCACTCGCAAATTGAAGGAGCAACACATTATATGCCGTCTGAACAGTCTCTGTCCAGATGGCATCAATATAAACTTCAGGGTTCAGGAAGAAAAGGACAGAATAAAATGGGGGGGGGGGGGGGCGGACGGGTGGAGGAGAGGTGGGTGGATGCAGGTGGAGAGTAGAAGAGAAAGAAGCTGAGGTGATACGGGAGAAGGCAGATGACCAAGGAGGGTGGTTCCCTGATAGGAGAGGGCGGGGAAAGGGAGAGGGAGACCAGTGGAGGGAGTTAATTAAAACTGGAGCAGTCGAAGCAAATGCCATCTGGTTGGGGACTGCCAAGTCGGAATATAAGGCGTTGCTCATTCAACTTGCGGGTAGTCTCTCTTTTGCGCTGCGTGAGGCCATGGACAGATATGTCACCGTGGCAAAGGTGTGTGGGCTCTTTTATCATTGGATCGGCTCCTGCAGGCCCTACACATTTTCACTTGCTCGTTTCCCCTAGTGCGTTTCTGAGGCCGTGCATTATTTAAGGTGTTATTGATGAGTGTTTGTGTGCCCGATGGAGATGTGGGGGGGCTGGTAGTCATGGTGGGGAGCTGGCTGATGGAGGACCTCAGTTTTCTTCAGGCTGACTTCCAGGCCAAACATTTTGGCAGTTTCCGCAAAGCAGGACGTCAAGCGCTGAAGAGCTGGCTCTGAATGGGCAACTAAAGCGGCATCATCTGCAAAGAGTAGTTCACGGACAAGTTTCTCTTGTGTACTCAAAACGGTCAATCAGTTTACCTATCTCGGCTGCACCATTTCATCAGATGCAAGGATCGACAATGAGATAGACAACAGACTCGCCAAGGCAAATAGCGCCTTTGGAAGACTACACAAAAGAGTCTGGAAAAACAACCAACTGAAAAACCTCACAAAGATAAGCGTATACAGAGCCGTTGTCATACCCACACTCCTGTTCGGCTCCGAATCATGGGTCCTCTACCGGCACCACCTACGGCTCCTAGAACGCTTCCACCAGCGTTGTCTCCGCTCCATCCTCAACATCCATTGGAGCGCTCACACCCCTAACGTCAAGGTACTCGAGATGGCAGAGGTCGACAGCATCGAGTCCACGCTGCTGAAGATCCAGCTGCGCTGGATGGGTCACGTCTCCAGAATGGAGGACCATCGCCTTCCCAAGATCGTATTATATGGCGAGCTCTCCACTGGCCACCGTGACAGAGGTGCACCAAAGAAAAGGTACAAGGACTGCCTAAAGAAATCTCTTGGTGCCTGCCACATTGACCACCGCCAGTGGGCTGATAACGCCTCAAACCGTGCATCTTGGCGCCTCACAGTTTGGCGGGCAGCAGCCTCCTTTGAAGAAGACCGCAGAGCCCACCTCACTGACAAAAGGCAAAGGAGGAAAAACCCAACACCCAACCCCAACCAACCAATTTTCCCTTGCAACCGCTGCAATCGTGTCTGCCTGTCCCGCATCGGACTGGTCAGCCACAAACGAGCCTGCAGCTGACGTGGACTTTTTACCCCCTCCATAAATCTTCGTCCGCGAAGCCAAGCCAAAGTAAGTAATTGATGAGTGACGGGAAATCAATACAGATGGTGGGATGTTGCAAGATTTCCCAACACACACATTCCTTCAGCATCTACTCTACAATTCTGTGAGTTCAACCGGAAAGAAAGCTGGGGATTATGAGGCTTTGTGGAATCAGTGCTGTGTCGACTTATCAGGTGACATGAGGTAGATTTACCACCAGTGTTCAACACCTCTTTACAATATTCCAGGTAAATTAGATTCAAAATTCCTTTTATTGTCACATAATAATACATTAAATATAAAAGATGCATGATATTCTGTTAACTTTTACCTACCATAAGGCAAACAAAGAGTTGTCATGAGCCCGGCGCCCCTAACAATAGGAGAAAGAGAAGCAAACAAGCTTTGAAAATCCACTCACCAGAATGTCGGCACTTGTTGGGACCTGTCACATTAAGTAGCATACCCTAATCACACACTGAAGGTTTGAAATGCGAGTGGAGCTCTTTAAAGGCATGACAGTGAAAGAATGCAGCCTTGTGAAAATGTCATGTTTATTATTAACAATGAAGGAAGTGAAGTTTACGCTGGCATGGTCCACGCAATGTCTCACAGATGGGACCGGTGTGGGACCTCAGATTTATTCCATCGCCAGGCCAAGGCCCAATGTGTTCCGGGAGCGGGGGGGGTGGGTGGGGGATGCTGGTTGGCACAGATGACTCATAGTTCCAATGACCCAGGTCTTGTGAAGATTTTGGTTATTCTTCTTGTGACCAGGCTTCTGAAAATTCCCCCTCAGGGTGGTTCGGTTCCCTCCCGGATCCCAGGAATGCGTCGTTTGGTAGGTGACTGTTGGTGTCCCAGCAGTTTGACTCTGAGATATCAAGGGATTGGCCAAATAATTAAAATTTAAGAGTGGTTTAAAGAAAGAAAGAATTATATATAAAAAAAACCAGATGTTTAATGGGAACACATAGCTTGGGCTCCAGTAACATGAAGCACTGGTGGAGAATATACACATCATGGAAGTTGGAGAGCACAATGAAGCTACAGGCTGTAAAGCTGGCTCGAGAAAACCTTGAGGAAGACTTTAAATAATGCATACGTGATGGTTTTCTTGAATAACATTTTACTGAACCTACAAGGGAAGGTGCTATCTTGGATCTGGTCCTGTGCAATGAGAGGCGTAAATTAACATAGAGAATCTTCTTGGAAAGGGTGGTCACTGTATGGCTGAGTTTCTCATACAAATGGAAGGTTCAGTCTAAAACCAGTGTGTATGCCTAAATAAGGGAAACTACAAGGGGATGAGGGAGGAGTTGGCTGTGGTAGACTGGGGACGCAGGCTACATGGAGAGACGTTTGAGGAACAGTGGAGGACTTTCTCAGAGATTTTTCACAGGGGTCAACACAAGTATATTCTAGCTATAAGCAAGGACAGTAAGGGTGGGGGGAACCAGCCTTGGATAACTAATGAGATCAAGGAAGGCATCAAACTAAAAGCCCGTGAGTACCAAGTTACCAAGAGCAGTGGGAAACAAGAAGACTGGGAAAACTTTAAGAAGCAACAAAGAACCATGAAGTGAGCAATAAGGAGAGGGAAGGGCGACTATGAGGAAAAGATATAAAAGCAGACAGTAGAAGTTTTTATAATTATACAAAGTGCAAAAGGGAAGATAAAGTGGTTGGTCCCTTGGAGGATAAGGAGGGGAATTAATATTGGGTAGTGAGAAAATGGCTGAGGCTTTGAATGATTATTTGGGCCATTTTTCATGGTGGAGGACACGTCAAACATGTCAAGGACAGATGCTATGGGTGTGATGGGAGATGAGGGCCTGGATGTAATAGTTATCTCTAAAGAGATCATCGTTCTCAGAAAACTTGAGAGTCTAAAGCAGGGGTGTCAAACTCAAATTCACGGAGGGCCAAAATTAAAAACTTGGACTAAGTCGAGGGCTGAACTAAATATTTATTGAAAATTTTCAACAACATCTGCATGTTTTCTCTTCTTTCAACATATGTAATGTTAAACTTTTTCTTATTAAAATAAATGTTTAATAATAGTTTTGGATAAACTCTTTCATTGTCATTGTCATTGGCCCATTTCCTTTAGCATCTGAAACCGTGCACATGACGAGTCAATGAGGGATGATTAAAGCAGTGGTCTTCAAACTTTTTCTTTCCACCCACAGACCACCTTAAGCAATCCCTTACTAATCACAGAGCAACAATGGCACAGGAACGCGAGTGAAAAGAAAAAGGTTGAGAACTGTTGTATTGTGGTAACTCCACATCTGATTAGGTTAATTGTTAGGCAAGTGGTCAGAGAAGGACCCCCCCCCCAACTCCAAGAAAGGCTTAAATCACAGGAACAAAATAAGCTTCCGTCTCACCGCTCCCAATCTTACACACAGTCCTGATGTGGAATGTGGGGTTGCAGCTCCACGTTCACCCGAGTTCAGGTGCTGTCTGTGTGGAGTTTGTAAGCTCTCCCCTTGTCTTGGACCAACAGGTCGGTCACCTGACGAAGGCACCCGAACCCCCCGTTGAAACGCCGGCGTCCGGGGCGGTGGAGGAATTGGCTGAGAAGAGCGCGTTGCTCCCACCCCCCTCCCATGGTTGGAAAGGGATTAAACTGCGATCTCACGGCACCGGGCTCGTCTCCAACAAAAGGAGCGGGAGGCAGGGTCCGCCGCGCACGGAGCGAGGGGGAAGGCGTCGCCAACGAGACGTTCGGTCCGGCGTCGCCGCTGAAGCGCAGACCCAGCGAGGATGGTCCCCAACTCCAGCCGCGTCTGTGTGTCCGGGAGCCGGGCGGGCTGAGTGCGGCGCTCCGATCCCCGGGATTCAGGACTCTGAGATCCCTCCACACCTCCGGCGTCTTCATTTTCACCTTCAGTGTGCATGTGCTATACTGGCGCGGCGGCCAGCGGACCAACTCTAATATATATTTAATATGATCTTGCGGGCCAAATATAAATATATCGCGGGCCAAATTTGGCCCGTGGGCCAGAGTTTGACATGTGTGGTCTAAAGATAGATATGTCCCCTGGTCCTGAAGGAATGCATCCCAGGGGACTGAAAGAAATGACAGTTATAGTTGAGGCTTTGTTATAATTTATCAAAATTCTCTTGAATCTGGGCAGGTTGGAAGGCAGCAAATGTCACACCATGATTCAAAAAAGATGTAGGCAAAAGGTAGGGAACTATAGGCCAGCTTGTTTAACATTTGTAGTTGGGAAATTGCTTGAAGCTATTATTAAAGAAGGAATAGCGAGGCATCTGGAGTGAAATGGATCCATCAGGCAGACACTATGGATTCAATAAAGGCAGGTCCTGTTTGACAAACTTCCTGGAGTTCTTTGAGGATAAAACGAGTGTGGTAGATTGAGGGGAGTAGATGGACGTTGTTTACCTGGATTTTCAGAAAGATAAAGATGCATGGAGATGGGGGTGATGTATTAGCATGGATCAAGGATTGGTTAACCAATAGAAAGCAGAGAGTTGGGGTGTAGGGATGTGTTTCTGATTGGCCATTGATGGTGAGCAGAGTGCCGCAGGGGTCATTGCTGGGCCCACATCTGTGCACAGTATACATAATTGATCTGGAAGAGGGGACAGTGTGTAGTGTTTCTAAGTTTGCTGATGACACTAAACTGAGTGTAAAAGCAAATTGTGCAGAGGATACGGAGATTCTGCAGAGAGATACTGATAGGTTAAATGCGTAGGCAGGGGTCTGGCAGATCGAGTACAATGCTGGTAAATGTGAGGTTATCCACTTTGGAAGGAAAAAAAGAATTCTGTTTAAATTGCAAGCAATTGCAGCATGCTGTCATGCAGAATAACTTGTGCATGGATCAGGAAAGGTTGGTTTGCAGGTGCAGCAGGCTATCAAGAAAGCAAATGGAATGTTGGCCTTCATTGGTAGAAGGATTGGATTTAAGAGCAGAGGGGTTATGCTGCAACTGTACAAGTACTGGTGAGGCCACATCTGGTACTGTGTGCAGTTCTACTCTCCTTGAGGAAGGATGCACTGGCTTTGGAAGGGGTGTAGAGGAGGTTCACCAGGTTGATTCCAGGGATGATGGGGTTGATTCCAGGGACAAGGAGAGATTGAGTTATCTGGGACCCCACTCGCTGAATTTAGAAGAATGAGAGAGGATCTTATCAAAACACATGAAATTATGGAAGGCATACCTATAGATAGTGGTAGCTAAGTTGTTTCCATAGGTAAGGGAGACCAAAACTAGGGGTCAAGGCCTCAAGATTCATTTATTCTTTTAAAACTTTAGACATACAACATGATAATAGGCCATTTCACCTAATTACACCCAATTAACCTATACCGCCAGTATGTTTGGTAGTAGATTTAGGACAGAGATGAGGAGGTACTGATTTTTCCAGAAGGTGGTGTATCTATGGACTTCACTGCCCATTGAAGGACTGGAGGCGACCTCAGTAAATGTTCTTAAGACAAGGTTGGATAGATTTTTCCATAGTAATGGAATTAAGGGATATGGAGAAAACTCCGATAGGTGGAGATGAGCCTATCGTCACATCAGCCATAATCTCATTGAATGGCAGAGCAGGCTTGATGGCCCGGATGACCGACTCCTGTTCCTGTTTCTCATGTTCTTATGTTCTATTTGGGAGAATGTGAAGAAAATAAAAGCACATTCATATTCAAGATCCCTTTATCGTCATGTTATAGTAGCACAGAATATGTCTTCTTCTTTGGCTTGGCTTCGCGGATGAAGATTTATGGAGGGGGTAAATGTCCACGTCAGCTGCAGGCTCGTTTGTGGCTGACAAGTCCAATGCGGGACAACATTACACAAAATCACCTGTTGTAAGGCAAGCAAAGAGTTACCATTACTGTTAGCTGGTGCCCCTTACAGTACGAGAGAAAGACAAGCCAAAGAGAGTCCCTTCAGAGTAACTCGGTGTCCATGGGTTTGCTTCCAGTGCTCCCATAGTCTCTGTAGCGGCCCAGACGTCTGTTCGATCCATCAATTCAAGTTCCTGATCCAAACCGCCGACACTATCAGGAACCCTTCAGTGCCGGAAGCCCTTTGGCTTTTTGTGACTTGTGGTTGCATGATTTTAGTTTCAAAGCACCATTGGCTTAAGACTTCTACCCTGGAAGTCAATATATTTCGAGTATTGGGTGACATTTTGCTCACCTAGCCTCAGGAAAGATTTAAATCAGATTAAAAGAATGTGGGGAGGATTTGCAAGGATATTGCTGGTCGTGAGGAAATGAGTTACAGAGAAAGGTTAAACAGGGTTTGGACTTTATTCACCGGATTGTTGGAGAATGAGGGAAGGTTTAATAGAGGTGCACAAAGGTATGAGGGGTATAGATAGAATAAATGCAAGTAGATTTTTTCCACTGAGACAAGAACTAGAGGGTTAAGGGTGAAAGGTCAGATGTTTAAAGGGAACATTAGGGGGGAACTTGCAGAGAGTGGTGAGAGTGTGGAATGAGCCACCAACAGAAGCAGTAAATAGAGGCTCGATTTTGGCATTTAAGAAAAATATGGATAGGTACATGGGCCGGAGGAGTATGGATGGCTATGGTCCTAGTGCAGGTCAATAGGAGAAGGCAGAATAATAGATCGGCACAGATAAGATGGACCAAAGGTGCCATTTCTGTGCTGTCGTGTTCTATGATTCTTGACTGACGATTTCTACTCATGGATCTTGCCTGACCTGCGGAGTCCGTTATTTAGATCGAGCAATATGTGTATTAATAGTGAAGAAAGTGAATACAATGGAGGCATTAATTTCAAGAGGAAAAGAATATATGATCAGGGATGTGATGTTGAGGCAATGAATAGACTTCACTTGGAGTATTATAGGCAATTTTGGGCTTCTCATTTAAGAAAGGGTGCTGACATTGGAGAGGGTTCAGAGAAGATTAGCAATGATGATTCCAGGAATGAGGGAATGTTTGACGGGTCTTGGACTATACTCCTTGGAGTTCAGAAGAATGAGGTATTTTGATTGTGGAACGGCCTGGTCAGGGTTGAGGTGGGAAAGTTGCTTTCCATGGTGGAGGAGTTAAGGACAAGATGGCACAATTTCAGGATTGAAGGGTGTTTGTGAGTTGTGAATGTCTGGAATTTGCTGCCACGGGCAGCTGTGGAGGCCAGGTCATTGGGAGTATTTAAGGCAAAGATTGATAGGTATCTGAATAGTTAAGGATATCAAAGGTTAAAGGAAAGAGGCAGGGGAGTGGGGCTGAGTGGGAAAATAGGTCAGCTCATTATGGAATGGCAGAGCAGACTCAATGGGACTAATGGCTACTTCTGCTCCTATAATCTTATGGCCTTGTGGTCTCTCCAGCAATTCATTGTTTGCACAAGGTTCCAACTTCTGCAGTTCAGGTGTTTCACTGGAAACCATCGTGTGAGAGCAGGGGAGCTGTTTGTTGAGCGTTTTGGCCAGCTGTCTGGAGGCTGATCAGCCAGCTGCCAAGTGAATCTTTTATAGGTGTGAACTGCTGCATGAGGAATTTACAAATGGGAATGCAAAATGGCTCTCAAGGCCAACCAGCACTGATATCTCGGTGAATCAGTTAACCAATCACCTTGCGGAGAGCCCTTCTTGTTTAGGGTTTTAAAGAGGCCCACGCCTACTTTAACCCTTGGTCAGCCCGCAGGAGTTTGAAGGGAGGTTGCCTTTCAAATAAAAACTGTGCAGCTGGTCCAAAGCCAGAAATATCTGAGAGGAACAGAACGCTGTTCCTGGGGGAGTGTGGTACCTAACGATATTGGATTTATCCTCTAACAGCATTTTTCTTTCTTGTACAACAGTAAATATGAACATTTATTATGTCTTTTGCAATTATTATCCAATATTAATTTAATTTATCATATACTGTGGTAGTTTTATTTTACAAAGTACCTGTTTGGATGCAGCAAATGAGAATATTGGTGGGTGTGCACATGGTACAATATATTGGACAATAAAGTCATCAACATTATTATCATATCAGAATTACAATGAATTTAATAACATTACAGCCAATGGTTCCGTTAACATAATGAGTCCACTTTTCTGATTGTTGTCTGGTCTGAGGGCTAGAACTACTGTGGATTAACAGGCAAATTGGTCAGTGGATTCATTTCAAGGGTGTACATCGAGGGTACCTGTCTAAATGCCTTTGAAATGTTTTAATTATACACATCCACTTCCTATGGAAGCCCCTGCTATATCCCCGCCATCCTCTGCATGAAGAATCGCCCCTCTGGTCCCTTTTACAACTTTTCCTCTCACCTTAAGCTTTCTAGTTTTAGACTCCCCTACCTGGAAAAATAAACTGACTTGTACCTCTCATAATTTTGCAAACCTCTATAAGTTCACACATAAGCCTTCAGCATTGCATGGGAAAATGTCCCAGCCTTTTCCTTATATATAATGCAAACCCTCTCATCCTACCAACAACCTTGTGTAGCTTCTCTGCACCCTTTCCAGCTTAATGACATCTTTCCTGTAGATGAGTGACCAGAACTGGACCCAGCCCTCCTGGGTCCCAGCCCTCCTGATCCCATCACAAGACAAATTGAAACCCAAGGAATGGCACTGAGGTGGAGATCACTCTTACTGGAGATCACTCTTAATGTCCAATAACACGGGGCAATGACGAATTTGCTTCCTGAACTCTTTTAGGTGTGTTTTAAGGATTTTGGGCTGGTGATCACAAAAATCTGCTTAAAAATTTCCTATTGCATTGTGATAGCACAGATTCTATTACCAATGTGTATATATACAGATGGTAGTGTAGAATGGCTGTGATTGGCTGAGAGTGTAGCCGCACCTACTGGCAGGTCTTAAAGGATTGCTCCTAGCCAGACCAGGTCATTCTGGACTGGTCAACCTACTTGTGATATGCTCCAGTCTTTTAGTTAATAAAAGCCTTGGTTTGGATTAACAAGTCTTTGGTTCTTTCAACGCGCATTACATGCATACTGTTTATAGGTACACAATCCTTTATCCATAATTTCTGAATTTTGGATTTTTCCAGATTTCGGAAAGCCAGATTTAACTTATTTTGGTGATTTCCTGCCCTATTTTAAGTCTACTAATATATTGCCCACAAAGCAGGCTATTTTGGTCAGGCCAAGCAGGCCTGGGATGCACTCAGTGCAGATGCTATGCAAATGGTGTCTCACTTGGAAAGTTTGGAAGGCATTTAAAGAAGTTGTTGAGAATTTTCTTGGCAACTACAGAGCACCAAGCTACATCCAGCTGATTGACAACATGCTTCATACAAAACCAAGAAGTCCAACATGTCATTGAAAATTCATTTTCTACATGCGTACTTGGACCTCGTCCCTGCTGATCTGGGTGCAGTCAGTTGTGAACAAGGTGAAAGGTTTCACCAGGATATTACGACCAAGGAAAAGCGGTATGAGGACAATCGGAATCCACCAGGGCTGGCTAACTATTGTTGGAGACTGACATGAGGGGGATCAGATACTGAGTACAAATAAAAATCAGTGGCAAAACATTTTTAGGTCAGTTGAACTAATGCAATTAGTCAGCCTCATTATGTGATTAAACAAGCTAAATTCAATAAAGGTTAATTTAATGTTTCTCCAACTTCCTCTGTGATACAGCAAATCTGAAATTATCCTTGTGTTCAGCTTGAAGTTGTCTATCATTCCCAATTTTTTTTTCAGGAAGGAAACCTTCTGAAAATTTTTTTCCAGCCAGTGCAATTTTTTTTTCCAGGAAGGAAACCTTCTGAAAAATTTTTTTCCAGCCAGTGCAATGGGAGCTTCGGTGAGACGTGTGATTCTCCCCAAATAAAATACCGATGCAACATGCTGGCATCGAGTAGGGGTGTGGACTGGTCAAGCAGAGCCCACATGTGCTCAAACAAGGCAGATCAAAGCAATCCTTCTGAAACATGTCATGTCCACGTTTCCCGCGATCACCTGGCAAGTAAAGACATTGTGAAATGTTATTAATGCAGTTCCATCAGTGAAGATGGAAGAGATTGCATCAGAGAAAGTCTCTCTTGGAGACATCAACCAGCAGTTTGGTCCAGCAAGATTTTGCCTGGGTACTTGACCAGACCTAACAGCTGCTAGAATTGTTTTTAATAACTAGAGATAACTGGAATAAAGTTTCAAACCCACTTTGGGGTGTCCAAATGAATATTGGCTAGATGACGATAGATCAGCATAATCATTACCTTCATCGGGGCTTGAGAACATTTCACACCTTTCAATGTCCCAGTGATGCAAGTACAGACTCATTACAGCAATATGTGGTGCAACTTCCTTGAGAGTTTGGTCCAAATTTTGCAATCAGCCTGCTGATGACAAAGAGTTGGCAGCCTTTAAAACAAGACCTCCTCCGCGCTGACGCCTGCAGAGTTTTGGCTCTCAGCGACGGTGATGTCATTGGCTCTTCAACCAGCAAGTCACAATGGAAGAATTCCCATCAACTGAGAACCAAAAGCTAAAAGGACAACTTTGAATTATGGTTTGAAACATGAAACAGAGCAGCAAATAAATGTTGTACATGTATAATCAAGCTTGAAATTAACAGGAAATTCATGATATTTTGAAATAATGCTTTGTTGATTATCGCTCAGTCCACTGTTAAGACCTCATGTAACAATGTATGAGGATTTTTAAATTTCAAGTTTATTATCATCTGATTCCACTAGTACAGCCTGACGAAACAGCTTTCTCTGGTCCTCGGGGCAAAAATATCAAGCACACATCCAGATATAGCACAGATTCAAACTATACACATGCAATACATATATACATATATAAAATTTAATGAACATTATTGTTAAATAAATAGTTAAGTCACAGAGGGTTTGAATGAGCAGTCGTTTAGCAACCTCACTGTCCGTGGGAGGGACACAGACTAACAGGTGGATGCAGGTGGGAGGGTAGAAGAGAAAGAAAGGTGAGGTGAGAGGGGTATGGAGGTAACTCTCTGAATGGAGAGGGAAGGAGGCGGGGAACTGGAGGATAGGAGACAGAGGGATGGGGTAAGAGAGAGATGTCCTCCTACTCTCTTTGTATGGGAAGGCGGGCATGTGGGAAATAGGTTCATATTGTTGAATCCGATATTATCAGTGATCTGAGGGGTTACCTTATGGAGACACGGAGTCATGGATAAGCTGGGTGGTCAGTCTTTTCCAGTGGAGGGGAATCTACCTAGAGGTCACCGATTCAAGGTGAGAGGGGAAAGATTTTAAAATGGACCTGAGGGGCACCTTTATCACAGAGGTGTGGTGTGCATGTGGAACAAGCTGCCAGAGGAAGTGGTAGAAGTGGGGACAGTTGTAAGATTCAAAAGATATTTAGACAGGTGCATGGATAGGAAAGATTGAAAGTGATATCGGCTGAACAGTGCTAAACAATTTGTCCAACATGCACGAACATTGATCATAGAAATTTACAGCAGAGTACAGACCCTTCAGCCCTATAGTGTTGTGCTGACCTAGTAATTGACTCTAACAACTGCTTAGAGTTTCCCTGCCGCATAACCAGCCATTTTTCTCAGTTCCATGCGCCCATCCAATCATCTCTTGAAAGATCCTATTGGACCTGCGCTCACCACCATTCTTGGCAGCACATTCTATTCGCTCACCATCCACCACTTGGATATCCCTCTGTGGTGTGAATTGTGGAGGGTCATGTGGCCTCTCTTGCTGGAGCCGAGTGGGAAGTCACCTTACTTGCTAAACAAGGGTTACTATGAGGCTGATGCATAATTGGCCCTGGTATCTGACTTGATTGGTCCTCCAGATGCCAATCAATGGTTAGATCAGCTCACAGGTGAGGCTAATGGATGATTGGTACTGTCAGGTCACATGGACGGGTTCTGCATTAAAAATAAGCCGAGCACTTGCAGTCTCCCCTCCATTCTCTCTCTCCCCCCCTCTCCCTTTCCCTCTCACTCTCCTTCTCCCTCTCCCCCCACCTTACCCTCCTCCTTGCTGCTGCATGGAGACCATCATTGAACTCCAGGCTGCAGGCCATGGGCAGCACTGGAGGGCCGAATGCAATGGGGCCATCCTGGATCCTGAGCCATGGGCAATGCTGGAGACCAGGTTCATTTGATATACTTGTTAATTAATTTACTGTTTGCTAGTGTGCTGTGCCTGATAGAGAGAGTTGGTGGGTACAGTGAGTTTAATCCTTGTATTCTCATTTGGGAGTTTAGAATGTTCAATAGTGATTTATTCACATTGATGTGCAGTTTTTGTGCATTATTGCAGTGTATGTAATCATTAGTTGTGACCATTGCAGAACTACAGGCTATAAGCCAGTGGCAGCTCCGAAGGGCTGACTGCAATGGGCCCATCCCGAATCCTGAGCAATGGCGACACTGGAGATCAGGTTTATGTGTATGGACTCATTTAGTCACAGGGAACACCATGCCTGTGGGTGGTGGATGCTGAAGAAGTTAACCCTCATTTCTAGGTGTACTGTGCCTGTGGGCGATGGGTGCTGAAGTAGTTAAACCTTTATTACTCGGTAAACAGGGCCTTTAGGTGATGGGTGCTGAACAAGTTAAGTCATCGTTTCTCAATATACCGTGCCTGTGTGCTGTATACGTTAGTCTGTGAGAGCGCACTCTTTTTGTGAATACCCGTGTGTAAATAAAGACCATTGTTTGTTCATAACATGCGCGCAGCCTTGATTCTCTTTGAACTTGTTGAACCTATTCTTAACACAACACCCCCCTTATACTTACTCCCAAGCACCTTAAAACTGTGAGCCTTTGTGTTTGCCATTTCATCCCAGGGGTCAAGGGCCTGTTTCTGTGCAGTATAACTCTATGACTGTAACTCTGCTTTCTCTATCACCTTCAATAATTTGTTTTCAGTTGCTTGTTCCTTGACACCATGGATTCCAGGGAGTGACATGACTGATTTCTTTTGGTGAAGGCAAGTGCGGCGAGAATTCCATTTGTGTCATCCCGAGGAACGTGGAAACCAGAAGTGAAGGTACTCTGACAGGGGGCCTTCCACTTGGAGATAATGTCTGGACATAGCCAATATTTGTGTCTGCTGGAAGCTGAGTTGACAAGCTTTCCCACACCAGCTTCCGGAGTAGGGAGAGTTGCTACTGGCAAAACATCAACTAAAGTCATTCAATAAGGGGAGCCAATGGAATTAGACATATTGTATTCCTCGCCCTGCACAATCAAGGGGTCTGTGAAATTTCTCAGTCCAGCTCCAGAGTTCACTTACAGAATCTGATCGTTATTTTCCAGGCACACACCAGACACTATTGGGATCGCTGCATTGTTTCAAACAGCCGTAATTGTCACATACTGCATGCAATAGACTGACCACTTGAGATATTTCCCATGACTGATAATTGCCTGTCTTAGGAATCTATGTTTGGTAAGATCAGCTGGTTGAGTGGTGTCACAGCCACAACTTTGCCCTCAACGTTAGCAAAACTAAGGAACTGATTGTGGACTTTAAGAAGGAGAAACCAGGAGAACACAAACCAGTCCTCTCCGAGGGGTCAACAGTTGAGCGGATAAAGAACTTCAAATTCCTGGGCGCCAATATCGCTGAGGATCTACCCTGGGCCTTCATGTTGATGTGATCATGAAGAAGGCTCACCAGGGGCTATACTATGTTAGGAGTTTTAAGAGATATTGTATGTCACTAAAGACCCTTGCAGATATCTATAGATGTACCGTGGAGAGCATTCTGTCTGGTTGCATCACTGTCTGGAATTGAGTGATCAATGCAAAGGACAGGAAGAGGCCACAGAGAGTTGTGACCTCAGCCAGCACCCTCACAGTCTTGATTCCATCTATGAGGTGGTGTCTCAAGAAAGCAGCCTCTATCCTCAAGGGCCCTCACACCCAGGCCATGCCCTCTTCTCACTGCTACCATCAAGAAGGAGGTATAGGAGCCTGAAGTCGAACACCCAATGGTACAGAAGCAGCCTCTTCCTCTCCACCATCAAATTTCTGAATGGGTAATAAACCATGGATACTACCTCACCTTTTCTGTTCCATTTATTTGTTTATTTTTAAAACTATAATACAGTATTTGCAACTGTGATACTGCCACCAAGCAATGAATTTTGTGACAGATGTTCATGGCAATAAATTTTGATTCCAACTGCATTTCCAACCAACTAAAGTGAAAGAAATAAACTATAACAACATTTACGCTAAAAGGACAAAAAAAAAATTGTCTAACCAGGGAACAACCACAGACAGAGAAGCAGAGAAAAAAATTCCAGGTCGATGACTTTAAATTGGAATTGAAAGCATTGGAAGCTCAGCCTACGTTGAACTGCAGAACTGAAGTCTGATTAGGGGAGTCACTGACAATATCTGTGATAGGGTGGAGACCATAAGAAACGGATGGACACACATGATGGGGGGAGCCTAGTTCACTCATCACTGGCTCCAACCATCTCAGATGTTCCCTTTCTCTAGAAGTGCATTCATTCCTCTGGTTTCTTTTTCATTTACAACTGGGTAGAAGCCATTTCCTGCCATTGAAACCCACACCACCTGATTACACCCAATTAACCTCCCAACCCCATCTGTTTTTTGGAACATGGGAGGAAACCAAAGCACTCAAGGAAAGCCCATGCAAGTCACGGGAAACAACATACAAACTCCTTGCAGACTGTGGCTGAATCGAACCCGGGATGCTGGAGTGGTAATCACCTGAGCTCACCGTACTGCCTTTCCTTTATTACCCGGGCCTCCCTTGAGGCCTGCTATCAGTGTGATCTGTGGCTCTTTTGGTGGGAGTCGTCCCTCTGTCTTGGAAATCTGTGAGTTTGTGCCCCGCTCCAGGCCCTAAATATGGAATATAAACTCTCATGGATGTTAACCCGAGTCCCGCACTCCTCTTGTGGACATACAGGATGGATTACTCTTTGAAGAGAAAGGCAGTGAAGTTATCCCTGGTTGGCGGCAAGTTTCAGTGCATTGTCACATGTACAAAGATACCTTGAAAAGCTTCGTTTTGCGAGCTATCCAGGCAGGTCACAAAACAAAGTCATCACCCTCTGGCATCATTTTAGATTTAAACATTCACAGGAAACACTATGAGATCCATGCTGTAATTGTTATATGCAAAAAAAACTAGATTAATCAAGACAGCAATCAAACTGGGTTTCCAGCAACGTTACTATGACCAGGTTATCTGGTCTCAACAAAATGACGCTTGAGAGAGCTTGGTAAGTACTAGAGGCCTTCAGAATTTCCCACGTCACTGACTACATTTCACCAACATTTTAAAAAACATTTAAAAAAAATTTAGACATACAGCACGGTAACAGGCCATTTTGGCCCACGAGTCCATGTTGCCCAACTTACACCCAATTTACCTGCAACTTCCGATATGTTTTGAACAGTGGGAGGAAATGGGAACCCCCAGGAAAACCCATACAGATATGGGGAGAACGTACAGCATGGAATTCGAACCCCGCTCCCAGTCACTGGTGCTAAAAAGGCGTTGCAGTAACCGCTACACTAACCATGCTGCTCTTTGCCCATGATATCTCTAAACCAGTTCTGCAGTTTAAAACTTGTTTCATGCCCACTGTTCTCAGCTCTGGTCAAAGTTCTCCCTCTCTCTCTTTTTCTTCCCTTTCCTCTGATGGGGATAGCAATAACAAGTTTTTCACGCCTGGTTCTTGTTTCAGGAAGGCATTTCTGAGATTTCTTCCCAGGTGTCGCTTATTCCTTATTTAATTATCAGAAATGCCAGAATTCGATTTCCAAGACAGGAAATGGCTCAAATTTTCAGGTTAAACAAGAATTTATCCAAGGTTCCCTGCATTCTCAATTAAGCAAATTATATTACAGTAATATTTCTCCCTGGAGAAATTCAACATCGAGCTCGTGGAAAAACCAGATTCAACCAGCAAGGATAGATGGATTCAGTAATCAGTATGCGAATCTCTCGTCCCTTCAAAGTATCACTTATTTAAAGAAATGAACACTCAAGTTTCAAAAGATACATTTCCCCAGAAGTCAGCTATATCTTTTCAAATCTCCTTTGATTTCAAGGCATTTGTGCGTTTAGTCACTGCAGCCCAGCATCATCTGGTTTTATGCAAAGACTGTGGAAGGCCATGGTATTAAACAGGCATATTTGTTCCAAGTGACTGCACTGTTCCACAGGCAGGTTCACGTACCACGGAGTGCAATTGCAGAGCTCCATCTCACCTCTCCCGTCATGAGCACTGAGCTCTGAAGCTATTTGCTTGCAGTTGTGGCCATTAAAAGCCCAGGAAGCAGACATCTCAGCCCAGGCATATTTAACCCATTAAAACTTCCACCCCAACAAGCTCTGCCTCTCTGCCTCATTTTCAAATCCAGCATCTCCAGCCATGCCTGTTGAATGGTACCATAGGCCAGGTGCTCCTGATAATTTATTGCAAACAGTTGCACATTAAATCTGTATTCCGAAGCATCTGGTCTCTCCATTGTGCACCCTAGGCAACACTAGCTGTGGGGCCAGAGAATATTTCATTTTTAATTTTAACGATACAGCACAGTAGGAGATCCTTCCATCCCATGAAACTTGTGCAGCCCAACTACACCCAAATGACCTACCAAACCCCGTACGTTTTTGGAGGGTGGGACGAAACTGGCGCAGGTCAGGGGATAACCTACAAACTCCTTATGGACAGCAACGGATTCGGACCCGGGTCATTGTTGCTGTAATAGCATGTGACTAATCACAACACACTAACCGTGCTGCCTGCAATACTGACAACCAGCTTCATCTCAAGAAAACCGATTCTAGTTACGTTTTCATCAGTAAAATCTAATGGTGGGAGTTCATTGTTACACTTCTCCATTAACAATGGCGTGAAGCAAGGCTGTGTTCTCGCACCAACCCTCTTTACTATCTTCTTCAGCATGATGCTGAAACTAGCCGTGAAAGACCTCAACAATGAAGACGGTGTTTACATCTGGTACCGCGCGGATGGCAGTCTCTTCAATCTGAGGCACCTGCAAGCTCACATCAAGACACAAGAGCAACTTTTCCGTGAACTACTCTTTGCAGACGATGCCGCTTTAGTTGCCCATTCAGAGCCAGCTCTTCAGCGCTTGACGTCCTGTTTTGCGGAAACTGCCAAAATGTTTGGCCTGGAAGTCAGCCTGAAGAAAACTGAGGTCCTCCATCAGCCAGCTCCCCACCATGACTACCAGCCCCCCCCTCCCCCCCACATCTCCATCGGGCACACAAAACTCAAAACAGTCAACCAGTTTACCTCTCTCGGCTGCACCATTTCATCGGATGCAAGGATCAACAACGAGATAGACAACAGACTCGCCAAGGCAAATAGCGCCTTTGGAAGACTACACAAAAGAGTCTGGAAAAACAACCAACTGAAAAACCTCACAAAGATAAGCGTATACAGAGCCGTTGTCATACCCACACTCCTGTTCGGCTCTGAATCATGGGTCCTCTACCAGCATCACCTACGGCTCCTAGAACGCTTCCTCCGCTCCATCCTCAACATTCATTGGAGCGACTTCATCTCCAACATCGAAGTACTTGAGATGGCAGAGGCCGACAGCATCGAATCCACGCTGCTGAAGATCCAACTGTGCTGGGTAGGTCACGTCTCCAGAATGAAGGACCATCGCCTTCCCAAGATCGTGTTATATGGCGAGCTCTCCACTGGCCACCGTGACAGAGGTGCTCCAAAGAAGAGGTACAAGGACTGCCTAAAGAAATCTCTTTGTGCCTGCCACATAGACCACCGCCAGTGGGCTGATATCGCCTCAAACCGTGCATATTGGCGCCTCACAGTTCGGCGGGCAGCAACCTCCTTTGAAAAAGACCGCAGAGCCCACCTCACTGACAAAAGACAAAGGAGGAAAAACCCAACACCCAACCCCAACCAACCAATTTTCCCCTGCAACCGCTGTAACCGTGTCTGCCTGTCCCGCATCGGACTTGTCAGCCACAAACGAGCCTGCAGCTGACGTGGACATTTACCCCCTCCATAAATCCTCGTCCACGAAGCCAAGCCAAAGAAGACATAAGTACAAACATAAAACATCACTCGCTGCAGTCACACAGGTACGTGAGGTACACAAGCTACAAACTTTCAAGACAGATAAAGAGATAATAAATATTCTTTCTTTTTCAATATTTTTATTGAAATTGAAATTGAATTTCCACTTGAAAAATTTAGAGAAAAATACATATTAAAAGTTAAAAAAAAGTACATTGCACTTAGATCATTCCAGTTCATCCACGGTACCCCACATTCTCAATTAAGCAAATTATATTAAAGTAATATTTTATTATAAAAAGAAGATTTAAACCCACTTCCTCAAAACAAGCTGTTTAGCAAGGAGAGGAGAAAAGAATTCCTTATCAAAGTGATAAATTACCTTATTAGTCAACACTTCTGCATTCAAATCAAATCAGAGATTCTGAAAATGATTCATAAAAGGTCCCCATTGCGTTTGAAAATTTAAATTCAGATTGGATATTGAGCATCTAATCTTCTCTAAATTAAAACATGGCATAGCGTCACGCAGCCATTGAGCATGAGTAGGCGGGGTAACGTCCTTCCATCTGAGCAACTGCGCCCCCTGGCCATAAGAGAAGCTAATACATGCAAATCAGATGCTATTAGAGTTATGCCTCGCTCTCCAACAATATAATAAATATTAATAGATAAATAAATATTCACAGTTGCAATTTGTGCAAAAGAATAGTGTTGTTTCAGTAATGTAGACAGATCATTTGGTGGTCCCAGAGTAGTTTATGGTTAGTACGGGGAGGTTCAAGAGCCTGATGGCTGTTGAGATAAATACCATTCTTGAACCTAGAGGTCTTCAGGCATCTGACCCTTCTGCCTGCAGGTAGCAGTGAGAAGTGGTTGTGACAAGGGTGATGGGCGTTTTTGTGATATTGGCTGAATTCTTGAGGCAGCGCTTCACATAGATGTCTACAATGTGAAATTGCCCAGTTTGGACCTTTTTACTAAAACCAGAACAAATTAATTATGGTTAAATAGTGCATCATTAGTCCACCCAGTCATCAGTGAAGTGATGGAGGACATCAATGTATGTTCCCAAACATCATGTTCATCCAGAGCCCTATCACTTATGCTCAGTTTGAGTGTGCCAGAATTACTCAGATCCAGACGTCACCCTAGCTCACGATACACCTCAGTAATCACATCCTTCGGCATGGAAAAGCATGCTTTTGCTACCACTGGAAGTGCAAACCAGATGGAGCTGTAACCTGGCCTTCCAACAGAGGGCAGCACAGACCTTTGGTCAGGGACTACACTGAGAATTTGAGAGCAGTGCATTGGAAGTGTCCACCAGAAATGATAAGTTCATTGTCATATCCATCGGTACAATGTAGAGTTATTGTACTGTATGTCTAAATATAATTGAATATTATAATCAGGCCCGAAACGTCGATAATATATCTTCACCTCCAATGGACGCTACAAGACCTATTGAGTTCCTCCTGAATTTGTGTTTTTATTACAATCACAGCATTTACATACTTTTGTGTTTCACTTTACTCTATCTATCCCCCTCATAATTTTAAATACCTCTAACAAATTTCCTCTTTCTTTTACGCTCCAGGGAATAAAGTTCTAACCTGTTTAACCTTGCCCTGTAACTGGGTCCCTCAAATCCCGGCAACATCTCGTCAATCTTCTCTGCACCTGTTCAATCTTATTGATATTTTTCCTTGAGCTGGTGGTCACTGTGTCCACTTGCTCCTCAGAGTAGATCAACTCCTCCTCTTGCAGTTGGACTCCTCCTAGTGGTCTGCTCAGAAGACCACCCCAGCAAGGATTGCTCACAACTCCTGCTCTTTGGCCTCACTCTCTGCTGCTTTAGTTGTGACACTCTCATTTGTAAAAAAAAGGCAGTATTTATTTGTGCAGATGAAATACTTGTCCTGCATGTGTATTACTTGTCTGTATACGTGTTATTTCTGGTTATGGTCTGCATGTTTTTTTGCACTGAGGGCCAGAGAATGCTGTTTCATTGCATTGTATTTGTACAATCAGATGACAATAAACTTGACTTGACTTGGTCACCTCCTGATTGACCATTGAGGTCCTGCTCCTCCAGATATAAGGTGCTCTCTCTCAGCACCTGATGTCTGTTGCTATCCACACGTATGGACTGACTTACTACTGGGCTGTTTTATCTTTGACAAATGGTGGCCACTCACTTTGGATGTTGACAGCTGCTTCTTGCGCCACGTAGCCCCACACAGTTCAAGGTTCTTGCTCATACATCCGCCACGGTTAAACTTATCATAACCTTTTCTCTGCAAATGTTTTGTCTCCACTTGAATCCTAGAGGTCAGTTCCACAATGGGAATAAAAACCAGGAGACCCTCACACATGGAGTTGTAGAGTCACAGAGTTCTGCAGCATAGAAACAGACCCTTCAGCCCAACATGTCCCTGCCAGCCAAGAAGCCAAATCCCATTTGCCTGCCATCAGCCAATGGGGCAGGAGAAGGTCAAGACAAATACAAGAGATCATAGGGCCCTTGTGGGTCAGGGTGAAACCTCAGATGGGTGAGGTCCAAAAAATATTTATTACCTAAATTTACCATGTGGAAATATATAGGAACTCCAGGAAGTAGTGATGGAGTCAGCAGAGGAAATCCTGATCCCCACATGCCAGTCCACTAATATTTTAGGGAAACACAGGATCCTGTAGACACCATGGTTAAGTGAAAAAACATGCAAATGCTGAAGAAACTCAGCAGGTCAACAGTGCCTTTATGCAGCAAATGTGAAGATACATCACCAACATTTTGGGCTGGAGCTCTTCATCAAGGTGTGGGGGAGCATGAGAGATATCCAAACCAAAGGGGGAAGAGGGAGAGGGGGTGGTGAGGGCAGGAGAAGATAGGTGGAGGGGGGGGGGGGGGGAGACCACAGGAGGGGGGAGGAGGAGCCTAGGCTAGGTGGAGAGAGATGCTATTTGAGGTTATGCTGATTAACATAATAATTCTCCACATCGAAAATCAGGCCACAAGTGTGTACTGTTTACTTCATCCCAGGGCTATTTGTCATAATTCTATGTTTCCATTCAGAGCCAGCTCTTCAGCGCTTGACGTCCTGCTTTGCGGAAACTGCCAAAATGTTTGGCCTGGAAGTCAGCCTGAAGAAAACTGAGGTCCTCCATCAGCCAGCTCCCCACCATGACTACCAGCCCCCCCACATCTCCATCGGGCACACAAAACTCAAAACAGTCAACCAGTTTACCTATCTCGGCTGCACCATTTCATCAGATGCAAGGATCGACAATGAGATAGACAACAGACTCGCCAAGGCAAATAGCGCCTTTGGAAGACTACACAAAAGAGTCTGGAAAAACAACCAACTGAAAAACCTCACAAAGATAAGCGTTTACAGAGCCGTTGTCATACCCACACTCCTGTTCGGCTCCGAATCATGGGTCCTCTACCGGCACCACCTACGGCTCCTAGAACGCTTCCACCAGCGTTGTCTCCGCTCCATCCTCAACATCCATTGGAGCGCTCACACCCCTAACGTCGAGGTACTCGAGATGGCAGAGGTCGACAGCATCGAGTCCACGCTGCTGAAGATCCAGCTGCGCTGGATGGGTCACGTCTCCAGAATGGAGGACCATCGCCTTCCCAAGATCGTATTATATGGCGAGCTCTCCACTGGCCACCGTGACAGAGGTGCACCAAAGAAAAGGTACAAGGACTGCCTAAAGAAATCTCTTGGTGCCTGCCACATTGACCACCGCCAGTGGGCTGATAACGCCTCAAACCGTGCATCTTGGCGCCTCACAGTTTGGCGGGCAGCAGCCTCCTTTGAAGAAGACCGCAGAGCCCACCTCACTGACAAAAGGCAAAGGAGGAAAAACCCAACACCCAACCCCAACCAACCAATTTTCCCTTGCAACCGCTGCAATCGTGTCTGCCTGTCCCGCATCGGACTGGTCAGCCACAAACGAGCCTGCAGCTGACGTGGACTTTTTACCCCCTCCATAAATCTTCGTCCGCGAAGCCAAGCCAAAGAAGAAAAGAAGAAGAGAAGATGTTTCCACCTGAAGTGGCCCTATTACAGCAGCTCACAAATTGTAAGTGATATCTTTTCTAGAAGAAAGAAGTCACACTGACCATTCCTTTTGGCTTCTGTCGCCTATGTTTTACGGGCTTAGTGTGATGGGACCAGTTCCGGTTGTCATCTACTCCTTCCGATTGCTGGGCAAGTGGAGAAAGCTGGGGCTGAATCTCTCAGCTGTAGGAAGCTATTAGAGGTGCACTTATCACATCTGGAAGGTTACTCCCCACTTGCCTGGATTCATGGATTTCCAACTGCACGCTTCAGCTCAACACTATCCAACACAAAGCAGTTGTCTCCGCAAACTCCCAGCCTCACAGCGCTTCTTCCCTGCCGCACCAGCGCATGGTACTGCCAGTGCGTACCATGAAGTCACATTGCTGTAACCCACCAGGGCACTCCAATTTCACACCCACATCTAAAACAAGGCTCTCCTGACCTCTGGTGGTGTATATAGGAGCCTCAGATGGGTGAGGTCCCAAAAGAATATTTCTCATCTAAGATGGCAGGATGGAATTTCTGCAAGAAATGAGGAAGATGCAGGATTTATACAGACCAAAATAAGAGGAGATATTCAAAAGGGTAAATGTCACAACTATGGCTGACAAGGAAAGTCAAAGCCAAATTAATGCAAGGAAGCAAAAGTTAGTGGGAAGATGGAAGATTTGGAAGTTTTTAAAAATTTAATTTTTTTTTTATTTCACTCTGGAATATATTCGCAGTGTGCCAGATTTCAAAGGGTATCAGGGATGGGAAGTAAGTGTAGTTACGTGTTCAAGAGAGAAGCATGAATGACACCCAGACCAGATGGATTGCACTCTTGGTGTTGCAAATCTCTTTGGCTTGGCTTCGCGGACGAAGATTTATGGAGGGGGTAAAAGTCCACGTCAGCTGCAGGCTCGTTTGTGGCTGACAAGTCCGATGCGGGACAGGCAGACACGGTTGCAGCGACTGCAGGGGAAAATTGGTGGGTTGGGTGTTGGGTTTTTCCTCCTTTGCCTTTTGTCAGTGAGGTGAGACAAAAAAAAACACAAATAGAGCTGCAAAGTGCTTTATTGTTGCTTTGCAAAGTGTGAGAACTCTGTTACAGCAAGAGGCACTGCCACCTGCAGCTATTCTGGCCACAAGGGAGTCTGTCACGTGGCTCACCTTAGATATTTATATAGACAACTTCCAGTTTTCTAGAACATTTGAACAAATTTTCTATATAAATATATGTTTCTTAGGATTCATTATGACAGATCATGTCCCTTGCCCACTGGTTAATTCTTTTACAGTCTTGGTCAAATATGGAATTGTTGTTCTTCATAATCAGCTTTAGACTTGCTGATCCATCAACATACAGAACGGAATGTTCTCTGCTTTCCTAATTTTTTTCACCATTTTAAGATTCATATTTTCCTTGGATTCTAAAAGAAGTAGCAGTAGAGATTAATGGAGGGATTGGTAATGATCTTTCAGGAATCAATAGATTCTGGCATGATCCTGGAAGACTGGAAAATTGCAAATTTCACCCCTCTTTTCAAGAAGGGAGGAAAGCAGCAGAAAGGATATTAAAGGCCAGTTAGTCTGATGTCAGTGTTTGGGAAGATGCTGCAGTCGATCATCAAGGATGAGATTACAGAGTACTTGGAGACAAATGACAAGATGGGACAAAGCCAGTATGGTTTCCTTAAGGAAAAATCTTAATTGATAAACCTATTGGATGTGAAAGTACAGGATACTATCACCAATGTATATATTTGTACATATTTACATATAGTAGTAGTGATTGGCTGAGAGCCGAAGCCACGCCTACTGGCAGGTCATAAAGGGCTCCTAACCAGACCCCGGTCAGTCTGGACTGGTCGACCTCGATATAATACGCTCCAGTCTTTTGCGCTACATTGTAATTCTTTGAAGAAATGACAAGCAGGCTGGAAAAGGAAGATGCAGTGGGTGTTGTGTATTTGGATTTTCAGAAGACACAATGTGTCTCACATGAGGCTACTTAACGTGGTATAACGGGAAATGTTCTAGCATGGGTAGAGCATTGTCTGATTGACAGGAAGCAGGGTGTTGGAATACAGGAATCATATTCCGGTTGGCTGCCAGTTACTAGTGGTGTTCCAACATGGGTAGGTGGTGGGGCCGCTTCTTTTTAATTAATGATTTAGATTGTAGAATGAATGGCTTTGTGGCCAAGTTTGCAAATGATACAAAGGTAGGAGGTGGAGCAGGTAGTATAGAGGAAACAGGGAGGCTCTAGGAGGACTTGGAGCAGATTCGGAGAATGGGCAGAGACGTGGCAAGCGAAATATAATGTCAGAAAGTGTACAGTTATGAAATTTGGTAGAAAAAATAAATGGGCGGACTATTTTTTAAATGGGGAGGAAAATGCAAATACCCAAAGTCTTGTGCAGGATAGCCTGAAGGTAAGAATGCATGTTGAGCTGGTGGGGAAGAGACAAATGCACTGCTGGCATTCATTTCAAGAGGAATAGAATATAAGAGCAGGGATGTGATGTTGAGGCCTTATAAGGAGTATTATGAGCAGTTCCTCATTTAAGAAAGGATGTGGTGACTTTAGAGAGGGCTCAGAGAAGGTTCACAAAAATGATTCTGGGAATGAAAGGGTTATCATATGAGGAGTGTTTGATAGCTTTTGGTCTGTACTCGTTGGAATTTGGGAGAATGAGGGGGGATGCCATTTGAACATTTGAATATTGAAAAGTGTGGACAGAGTAAATGTAGGAAGGTTGTTCCCCATGGTGGGAGAGTCGAGGACTTCAGAATTGAAGGGTGTCCACTTAGAACAGAGATGTGGAGAATTTATTTGGGTAAAGGGAGGTAAATCTGTGGAATTCATTGCCACAGACTGTTGTGGAGGCCAGGTTATTGGGTGTATTTAAGACAGAGATTGTTAGATTTTTGATTAGCCGGGGCATTGAAGGTCATGAGGAGAAGGCCGGGCAGTGGGGCTGAGTGTAAAAGTAGATCAACTCATGATTAAATGGTGGGGCAGACTCGATGGGCTGAATAGCCTATTTCTGTCCCTGTGTCTTATGGAATCAGTCTGGAGTCTGAATGGGAACTAGTGTGGAGTTAAATAGAAATCCATTCTGAAATTAATGGGAATCAGTTCTGGGATTTAAATAGAATTGGTTCTGAAGTATAAATAAGATTCAGTCTGGAGTCAATGGGAATTGGTTCTGGAGTTGAGCTGAGACCAGGTTTGTAGAACTGGAAGGTGCAACGTCAGCCAGTCGAGAGTGTGAGAACTAAGCAGAGAGATGACAATCTCTGGCACTTACCTCCGCCATAATGAAATGCATTGAGTATCTGGTGAACGCATCAAAATGTATCTCCCTGAGGTACCCGACCCATATAAATTTACACCATTCTAATGATGTTCCTCCACTCCATCATGCCCCACCTGGAGAATGACACCTCATACACCAGGTTGCTGTTCATTGACTTCAGCTCGCCATTTAATGTGAGCATCCGCCAGAGATTGGTGGAGAAGTTCTCATTGATGAGACTCAACACCCCTCTCTCTCTAACTGGATACTAGACTTCCTAACAGAAAGACCAAAGTCTGCCTGGGTTGGGGAACTCAGTGCTGCCCCAATACAGTTAAAATGGGATTCGCCCCTAGAAAATTGTCCAGGCCTTTGTTCAGTTCTTCATAGTTCCGTTGATCCGTGATGATGAATTTGCAGCATTGAGTCGAAAGGTTCTTCGACCCAATGCTCAAAAGGACTTAGCTACTTTTGCAGTGTGTAAAATCCTCAAGGTGCATCACCTGATGAAAATAAGACGCGTCTTTCTTCTAACCCCATTTTCCCCACACAAATAGACAAAGTGCTTCATTGTCTTTCTCAATGAACACATGACCTCTTTAATGCCCATTCAACCGATGAGTTATTCAGACTAACTCCTGTGGTTATTGTTCATGAGCATTTGACCATGCAAGTCAATAATCACTCCTTCATGTGTTTTGACAACAGCATTGTGTTACAGGAATGTGGTTTGGGGGCTGAAGGTGTCATGCTTTAAGAATATGGCATGGGGCACCATTACACCTTTGATAACCTGAGCTGCAGCCTCTCCCAGCTGAACAATGCTGATGACCTGTATCATCGAAGATGTTGCCTTTTTACTCTCACAGACCTGACCAACCATGAGGTGTGTTACTCCTGCATGAGCCACCAGATCAAACAATACAGCGGGCAGACTGGTGTCTGAACATTGCAGCACACAAACCGACCCTTCAGCCCATCTAATCTGTGTTGAACTATTATTCTGTCCTGTTCCATTGATCCCCTCCCATCAATGTACCTGTCCAAATTTTTCTCAAATGTCAAAATTCACCTCAATAGCTGGCAGCTCGTTCCACACTCTCATTGTTGCATGAAGTTCCCCCTAATGTTCCATTTAAATATTTCACCTTTCACCCTTAACCCATGTCCTCTAATTCCTGTCTCACCTGACCAAAGTGGAAAATGTCTGCTTGCATTTACTCTATCTATAGCCCTCATAATTCTGTAAACCTTTATCAAACCTCCACTCATTCCAAGTCCTAAACTATTTAAATTTTCCCTGTAACTCAACTCAAGTCCCAGCAACATCCTTGCAAAATTTCTCTGCCCGCTTTCAATCTTATTAATATCCTTCCTGTCATCAGGTGACCAAAACTACACACAATACTCCAAATTTGGCCTCACCAATGTCTTAGACAGCTTCACCATAACATTCCAACTTCTGCTCTCAATACTTTCATTTATGAAGGCCAATATGCCAAAAGCTCACTCTCTGACCCTCTGAGGCCACTTTCAGGGAATTATGTATCTGTATTCCCAGATCTCTCTGGAGTTTGTAGGGGTTTCCCACCTCTGAAGGTTACAACATCCTGAAATTGTAGCCACAACAACTTGAGTGTAGAGCCAGTGTGTTCAACATTTGGTGATCTCCTGAATGTAACACACTGCAGTCCATGCCTGATCCTGCCGACGTTATAATGCAGCTCTACGTTAACCACATCCGCTTGTGCCTTATCCTTTATGGAATTCATGGGTCACGATTATTCCACTGGATTGATTCTTTGAAGTGAGGTCACATTTCCTTATTTGTCTCCTCTCCTCCTTAAACCAACCAGAAACTATTGACTTCCACCAGTGAGCAAGCAGATTTAAGGAGAGAGGCAGTATGTGCAGAATCAGGTAGCAGGCCAGTGGAGAGGTATCAGTGCATTAGTGGTAATGGCATGTTGAGGGTTCTGGACGACTCAACAGCCTGCCCATTTTTCAGAGTTACTTCCAGACCCATGTGCTGTTAGAGTAGGAGCACACGGTATCCAAGGGAAAGGTGGCCAAGTTCCAGGTCACTGAATCAACTGTAACAAAGTAACAAAGGGATTTTAACTTGAAAATGTAAATTGTATGTAGCAGATGGGTGATATTGATTTACCATTTATCGTGATTTACATCAATGCAAATAGTGTGTTGGATGTAGTTCTCTGTATAGTTTGTGTTTTGTTGTGTTGACTTTTGAATAAATTTTTGTTTAGAAAAAGAGGCAGTGCAGAAGTCACGGTCTGCAATACCGGGAAAATGGAGAGAGATATAGACACGTCAAGTGAGTGGGCAAAGCTCTGGAAGATGGATACAATGTTGGCAAATGTGACATTATCCATGTCGGAAGGAAAAATGGAAGATCAGAATATTATTGAAATGGAAAGTGGTTGCAGCACACTGATGGGCAGAAGGATTTGGGTTTAAATCCGGTGCCATCTGTAAGGAGTTTGTACATTCTCCCAGTGTCTGCATCGGTTCGTCCAGGTGCTGTGGTTTCCTTCCATCCTTGAAAATCCATGGTGGTTTTAGATTAATTGGCTGAAATTGGGTGGCATAGGCTCGTGGGCTAGAAGGACCTGTTACTGTTGTATGTCGAAACTTTAAATTTAAATTTGATCTGCCTCATATGCATCTGGACCTTCACCAGCTCCTCAACCGTAATACTGACTGTTCTCAAGGCACGACCATTGACTGCCCCAAGTTCCCTGGTCCTCGTGTCTTTCCCCACAGTAAAAACAGAAAGTACTCATTGAGGACCTTCCTGTCTCCTGTTGCTCCACACAGAGTTGATCACATTGGGTCCCATTTTTAAAAATCTCGGTTTAACCTCTTTCTCTTTATATATAAAGTCTGTTGGGATGATTCCTTAAATGTTATCTGCCAGAGATTCTCTTCTTGCCCTCCTGATTTCATTGTGTGGCTTGCACCTCCATTCCCTCCACCTCCAGGTACTGTACATACAATCCCAGCTGCTTGTACTTGCCCCAAACCTTCTTCTTGATCTTGAGCAGAACCTCCCTCTCTCTCTCCATCTCTCTCTGTCACCCTTATCTCAGCTCTGCACCCCTATGTCTCCTCTCGGACTGTCTCCACTTTTCCTTCAGTCTCCTTTACCTCAGTTTTGCATTTACAGGGCCAACACCCTCCCCCACCTCATCTCCCCCAATTAATTTGCACCTTTCCTCTCTCCATATCCAATTAACACCCTGTGTCCGTTGGTCTATACTCCTCTCACTGTCCTTTCTTTTAATTTGGGCATCAGCCTGCTTTTCACTCATAGTTTGAGGGAGTGCTCCAGCCCGAAATGCTGGTGATATATCTTTACCTCTGAGGGATGCTGCGAGACTTGTTGAGTTCCTCCAGCATCTGTTTTTATCTAAATTTCCCTCAGGATCGGTGGCAAGGTCAGGCAGGGGCATCTGCGGGCCTTTCCCCCTCGCCCACAGGCGAGGTGCTGTGCTCCCCCATACGCTCATGGCCATTGTTCACCGTCAGACCTGTGTCCATCCCCGCCCGCATCACTAGCGTGTATCCAGCATGATTAGCGTCTAGCTTGATGGATGCTAGTAACTCTCCATTAGCGTTCAGTAGGTAGATACCAGCACCACAATCCCCCCTCGCTGAGGGAGTTTACAAGTGTTGGACTGTGCCCCTCCCGGTTACCCTAATGCCCCCCTCTAACAGTCGTTCTGGCACCAACCCTAATTTCCCTCATCATCTCAACTTCCCTATATCTGCATGTCTGACCTCTCACTCCAACAGGAATGTGGATGTATGTGCTGGTCTGTTGTCAGGACACTTTTAAAAATATCCAAAGTTGGAAAGTCTGGGTGAGTAACTGCACTGTAGACAGTCCAACCACTATGTGGGAATAAGGTGAGAGGTATTTGTCCTGTCTGGGGGATCTCGTGAAGAGTGTTGGAGTTCTACTCATCCAGACATCTGGAGCCTCATCAGATCCTTGTTGGTGGTGTAAATGCCTTTGGATGTCAGCAGCAGTTGCCGGTGGCAGGATGCCCTGCCTTTGCCCTATTCATGAAGCCACAGTTTTTATGTGGCCGGTTATGTGGCTATCTACTCAACCTGCTGGACCCTGGTGAGCACCAGGTTGTGTGGTGGCGGCCCAGACTGAAGTGGTGATGCCAGTGAAAATCAAAGGTTTTAGTTCAGGCTCCAATCTCCCTGACTCCCTTGCAAGGCAACAGGCCATAATGGCACATGTTTAAATTTAGACATACAGGCCATTTCAGCCCATGAGTCCGTGCCTCTCAATTTACATGCAGTAACCTACACCCCAGGTACATTTTGAATGGTGGGAGGAAACTAGAGATCCGGGGAAAACCCGGAAGAATGTACAAACTCCTTACAGACAACGAGGGATTCAAACCCCTGTCCCGATTGCTGGCGTTGTAAAGGCATTGCGCTAACCTCTGGCAAGGTATACACGGGCATTTCCAACCTCTCATTCCTGCAGTCGGAGAGGATCTCACTGTTTCAAAAGGTCATCAATCATACTGGTACCCAAGAAGAGCAGAATGACTATCGCCCAGTAGCTCTCACATCCACCATGATGAAATGCTTTGACAGGCTGGTCATGGCCAGAATGAACTCATACCTAAAAAAGATCTGGACCCACTGCAATTTGTCAACTGCTGCAATAGCTTCTCAGCAGATGCAATTTCACTGGCTCTCCATTCAGCCCTGGATCACCTAGACAACAGGATCACGTACATCAGACTGCCTTTCGTCAACTACAGCTCGGCTTTCAACACCATCATCCCCTCAGTACTGGTCAGCAAGCTTTAAAACCTGGGCCTCTTCACCTCTCTCTAGAATTAGATCCTTGACTTCCCAATCCAAAGTGCACAGTCAGTGCAGATCGGTAACAAGATCTACCCTTCACTGGCAATGAACACAGGTGCATCTCAAGGGTGCGTACTTAGCCCACTGCTCTACTCTCTGCACCCATGTCTGTGTGCCCAGGCATAGTTCCAAAGCCATCTTTGTAGCTGTCAGCAGAATCACAGATGGCAATGAGGAAGCGTAGAGGAATGAGATAGATCAACTCATTGAATGGTGTCACAACAACCTGCACTCACCATTAGCAAAACTAACAAACTGATTGTGGAAAGGAAAAGGTGGTGTTGTTGGTTAGAGAGGAGGTGAATTCAATAGAAAGGAAGGACATTAACTTGGAGGATGTGGAATCAATATGGGAGGAGCTGCAAAGCACTAAGTAGCAGAAGTCACTAGTGTACAGACCACCTAACAGTAGGAGTGAACTTATGGATGGCATGAAACATGAAATTGGTAATCCATGAAACAGTTATAATGGGTGACTTTAATCTACATGTAGAATGGATGAACCAAATTGGTAAGGGTAATGAGGAAGAGGATTTCTTAGAATGTATGCGGGATTGTTTTCTAAATCAGCATGTCAAGGAACCAATAGGCCATTCTAGACTGGGTATTGAGTAATGAGCAGGGGTTACTTAGCAATCTTGGAGAGTGACAGAGTTGATTCAAATACAAAGGTTCTGAATTTAAAGAAGGGTAACTTTGACGATATGACGTGAATTGGTGAAGATAGATTGGCAAATAATACTTAAATGACTAACAGTGGAAATGCAATGGTGATCACTTAAAGACAGCTTGGATGAAATACAACAATTGTACATCCCAGTTTGGAAAAAGAATAAATCAAGGAAGGTAGTGCGTCTGTGGTTAACGAGGGAGATCAGGGAGAGGATCAAATCCGAAGCAGCACGCATATAAATTATCCAGAAAATACAGTATTCGTGAGGACTGGGAGAAATTCAGAGTTCAAGAGGGATTAATTAGGAAAAGGTAAAAGGGATTATGAGAGAAAACTGACAGGGAACATAAAAAATAAATGTAAAAGCTTTTATAGATATGTAAAGAGAAAGAGATTAGTTAAGATAAATGTGGGTTCATTACAGACAGAAACAGGTGAATTGATCAAGGGGAACAAGGACATGGCAAACCAATTGAATAACTACTTTAGTCCTGTCTTCACTAAGGAAAACATAAATAATCTTCAGGAAATAGTAGGGGACTGAGGATCAAATGTGAGGGAAGGACTGAAGGAAATAACTGTAAATCAAGAGGTTGTGATAGGTAAATTGAGGGATTAGAGGGAAATAAACCCCCAGGGCTGGATAGTCTAGATCCCAGAGTGCTTGTAGCCCAAGAATTAGTGGATGCATTAGTGGTAATTTTTCAAAACTCTTTAGATTCTGGATTAGTTCCTGAGGATTGGAGGGTGGCTAACATAATCCCACTTTTTAAGAAGGGAGGGAGAGAGAAAATGGGAAACTATAAACCAGTCAACCTGAAATCGGTCACGGGGAAAATGCTAGAGTCAGTTATTAAAGATGCAATTGCAGCACATTTGGAAAGGTGTGATATCATCGGACAGAGTCAGCATGGTTTTATGAAGGGAAAATAATGTCTGAAGGATCTAATAGAATTTTTTGAGGATGTAATTAGTAGAGTGGATAAGGGAGAACCAGTGGATGTAGTATATCTGGACTTTCAGAAGGCTTTTGATAAGGTCCCGCACAGGAGATTAGTTTACAAACTTAAAGCACATGGTATAGGAGGGATGGGATTGAGGTGGACAAACAGGAAGCAAAATGTAGGAATAAACAGGTTCTTTTCAGAATGGCAGGCAGTGACTAGTGGGGGACTGCAAGGTTCAGTGCTGGGACCACAGTTATTTACAGTATATATCAATGACTTAGTTGAGGGAATAGAAAGCAGCATCTCCAAGTTTGCAGATGACACGAAGCTGAATGGCAGGGTTAGCTGTGTAGAGGATGCCAAGAGGATGCAGGGTGAGTTAGACAAGGCACAGCAGATGCAACATCATGTGGATAAATATGAGATTTCAGGCCAAAATTTATCTCTTCATCGAGAATAACGTGAACCAGGCAGACTCCTAAATAAAAGAGTGGGTGAGGTTGGGTGGGGGAGGGGGAACAAGCTGGCAGATGATAGATGAATGCAGATGTTTCCCCTGGATGTTACCTGACCCTTTGAGTTCCTCCAGCACTTGGTATGTTGTTCCAGTTTCCCAGCAACTGCAGAGTTCTTGTTTCCCTCTCAGGTACAGGAGCTGCTCTGCTCAACATCGGAAGCTACAGAAGGCAGTGAATGCAGCTCAACACATTATGCAAACTCCCCTCCCCCCCCCTCCATGGACTCCATCTAGATCTCCCTTTTCATAGATAAGGCAGGAAACATGAAGGACCCAACATACCCTGGACACATCTCCCAACAAAGAAGGCTTAAGTTTGTGAAATGATGCACAAACAGGCTTAAAAACAGTTTTAATCCCTGCAGCCATCAGGCTTTTGAATGACCCCCCCCCCACGACAGTACTGTCATGCTGCACTTGGTGCTAATTGATCTTCCTCTTCATTGCAGCTCTACTCTGTTATTCTCTTTTACACGGCAGTACGAATGTTGGAGTTGATCTGTTTGCGGGCTCCCAGAAGAACTCTTCTCACAATGACAAATGACCTTAAACTTGAAAATAATCCTTGTTGCAGTTCACCTCATCACCAGATGAGGGCAGGGTTTACCCACTGTTTTAAGAAGTCTTGTCTGCAAATTCAATTACAATTCTGTCTTATGAAATTTTAAATCTGCAGGTTTCCCTGAGATAAAGTAACTTCAACCAGCAACATTCTGTTTGATTTCTGTTTCAGGGGACACTTCCCATCATCATAACTCTTGACAAGACTATTTTGAAACTGTAAAGTTTGTCACATTATACCTGGTGCAGTGAGAAGAGCTCCTTCCTCTACAAATGAGCGGTCTAACTAGAGATCAATATTGATCTCCAATTCCGTTAACCCTTCACCCCCGGTTTATCTTTCTCAACCCTTCTCATTCCCTTCAGCTCCCCACTTTCCTTTTCCTATCAGAAACCTATCCTTCTTGGCTCTCTGCCCTCTGCCCCCATCATTTCTCAGCTTCTCCCTCCCACATGTATCCACCCACTACCAGTTAGCCTGTTCTCCTCGCCCTTCCCCTTCCCTTCCTCCCTCCCCCAAAATGTTCATTCAGGTTTCTACCTTTTCCTAGATTCCTGGCAAAGGCCTCAGGCCCAAAACAATCTGCTACCTTTTACTTCCTATGGATGCTGCGTGACCTGCTGAGGGTTTCCAGAACTTTTGGGCCCTGATGGCTGTGGGGAAGAAACTGCCTTCAATCCTGCTGGAGCTGGCACAATGTCACCCTGAGGTGAGGAGAGAGAAGAGAGTGTCCAGGTTGTGATGGGTCCTTCAGTTTGTTGGCCACCATTTCTGGGAGCAGGAGATGTAGATGGAAGGGAGGAAGGTTTGTGGGATGTTCTGACCTATATTGACCACCTTCTGTGCTTTTTCTGATCTTGAGCAGAGCGGCTCTCTTCCCACGCTATGATGTATCGAGCCCTTGATGGTGCATCTGTATCAGTGGTTTGGGGACTGCACATGCTGAACTTCCCAAGTCTTCTGAGTTGAGGTGTTGATGCACTTTCTTGGCTGCTGTGTTGACGTGCTTGTCTCAGGTCAGGTCTTAGATGATTACTTCAAAGATAATTAAGCTTATCTACTCTATCTACTATAGCACCACAGATTTGGACAGCGTTGTGGACTCCATGACAGGCCGGTCATCATCGCCCAGTCCCCATTCCGTCCGACTCCGAGCAGGTACTGCATTTTCCCTGCTCATGCATCCTCCACTGCTACAACCGCTCTCCTTCTTCTCCCAATAATCATTGCTGCAATTGCCTCCCATCTGCAGGCAATGAACCCATTATGGTGAAATATGGAGACCACCGTCCTGAGGCCACTCTTGTTGGTCAGTGCCAGACTGCACTGAGCTGGAGAACCTGCAAGGAAGGTGCAATTCGTTTTTTTGCATGTTTGGTCACCTCCACCTCAACTTTCAACTGAGCCAGAATTCTAAAGCCCACCCAGCCTAATGATATCAACCAAATAGCCACCATCTCCTGATTCCTTGCCACTCCTACCAACACACTCCTGGACATCCAGTCTTCCCTGGGTCCATCTAATTTCCAAAATAAAAATACACCAGATCCTTCTAAAGATCCTGTTCAGCTCTCCTCCAAGCTAACCCATTCGCATAGATAGCTACCCATTCTCCCCCAACCCAACCCATCCAATTCTCCTCCCACAAGGATAACCCTCTTCATGAAACGTTCCTTCCTACTTATTCCCATTGGCTCTTTTGAGAATTTCTTTAATTTAATTGATTCTTTGAAAACACCATAATTTATGATCATCTGTCTTAAATCTCTTTCAACCTTTTCCCCATTAATAATTACAACCCAATTCTTTCCATTACTCTGCTCAACAGATAACAATGGTCAGAATATGAAGTTTCATTTAGACCCCTGTGCCTGCTCCACTCTCTAACAGTGCATAAGGAGGCCAGCATTGCAACAGGATGCTCTGAAGAGTGAAGTTATTTTCCAAGTGCTTACAGCAATGATTCAGTTCATCATTAGTCTTGCAAGGATCTACTGTCATGGAGAAATTGCGGAGTGAATCAGTCACCATGTGATCCAGGAAGCCGAGTAGAGATCGTCATGATTCTCACGGAGCTCCTGTCACATTCTGCTGTGGTGGCTATTGTCAAACTGTCTGATGTGTCACAATAACTAACGCTGGTGAGCGCCTCAGATCCGTCGATGGCAGCTTGAAGATGAAACCTGGCCCAAAAATTGAAGAAAAAGTCACTTGAGGCCAGGACCCAAGCTTCTAGCCAAGGATGAATATTCCGTCACAGTTATTGCAGGGAAGGAGACAATGGGGCCAGCTCCAGCGGAGAGACTAATACACCAGACAATACCTGACCAAGGGCACAGGTTTGAAACTGGATGACCTTTTACAGGCACATTTTTGTATTACATTTGACCCCAGCAACTGTAGGCTTTCTTGTTTAATGCCAACACAAAATATTTCCAATAAAAATGTAACCCAAACTATAGCTGGGAGTGGTGTCTAATCAAGGAATATTGATCATTTATGTGAAGGATAGTTGGTACCTGGTGAATGAATACTAGGCAGATAAATTATTAATGAGCTGATACAAACTATCTGATAATAATGTCTACAGTTTGTGTTAGTGGAGGGGGGGGGGGCTACTGATCTGACCTCAGCTACCAGAAAGATGGTCCTGATAGTTCACCTGAACGGTTGACTGGACGCAGACTGGGAGATCGTTTTGTTGAACACCTTCGCTCTCTCTGCTGCAGCATTGAGAACCTCCCAGAGCCCAGCCTGCTTCACTCCACACCCCATTTCCACACCGTCACGTTTGTCCATGGCCTCGTGCACCAATAAACTGAGGCCGTCCACAAATTGGAGAATTAACACCCTATTTTTCATCTCAGCAGTCTCCAACCAGTCGGCATCAACGTCAATTTTCATTAGGACCCTTTCCCCAGGCTCACTATCCCTCTGTCTCCTTTCCTTCAGCTCCTCATCCCCTTCCCTTCCCCATCCTATATTCTCAGGCCCTTCCTCCTATTGCCTCTTTTTCCTTATACCTGATGAAGAGCCCGGGCCTGAAAAGATGGTTACCCTTTACATGGATGCTGCGCGACCCACTGAGTTTCTCCAGCACGTTTGTGCATTGACGTTCACCTGAAGAGAGTCCTTTGGGTGCTGGGCAAGTGAAGGGGTGGCAAAGACCATCTCAGGGGAAGGATGGTTTGACCTGTTTTAACCCTGTGCTTTTGAGCCAGCCGATTTCTGCTGATGCTGGTAGGTCGGTCAGCCGACAGGCTCGGATTCAGCTGCATGGGATCGAGCCTGTGGGTTTATGGAGTTCTCGGTGGCAGGAAGGAGAGATCTCATTCTGGGATAGTGCCGTGGATTACTAATAAATCCATAGCAGCAGTGAGAGCTGCTCTCTCAGCCCGGAGAGATCTCTTCACTAACAAAGCTTCACACAATGATGCTGTTGCACCTGTAACTGGTTGCCAAGGCAACTTGTCACAATGGCAATAATTTCCTCGTTGCTAAGGCTACAACATATTCTTGATGTCACCTTCAGTATTCCATTGCTTGTTTCTAGATGGTGACTGCACATGACCAGAGTTGGATGGATATGGATATCAGTGACACTGCTTGACAGGGCTGTCCAAAGCTCGTGGTAAATCTTCCCTATTCTACCCAACCTGAGCCTTGTGTAAGATTCCCCGGCTCATTCGCTTGCTGACATGTCAGTCCATGGTCTCATGCACTGCCAGACTGAGGCCACTCGCAAACTGGAGAAATAGTACATCATATTCCATCTGGGCGCCCTCCAACTGGGTGGCATTGATATCGACTTCTATTTTCTGTTACCAACACCACACTCCTCCCCCCAATCTTTCGCTAAGTATTCTTTAGCTCTGTCTGTCTGTCTGTCTCCTAAATGAGTCCCTGATTGATTTGTTGTTGAGGAGACTGATGGTGGAGGGGTAGCAGCTGTTCCTGAACCCAATGGTACGAGTCTTGTGGCGCCTTTACCTGTTTCCTGATGGTAGCAGTGAGAACAGAGCACATGCTAGGTGCTGTGGATCCTTGATGATTGCTCCTACTCTCCGTTGGCAGCTTTCCTTGTAGGTGTTCTCGATGGTGGGGAGGGATTTGCCTGTGAGTTCTTTTACAGGGCTTTCTGCTCATACCATACTGATGCAGCTGGTCAGCGTACTTTCCACCATACCTCTGCAGAAATTTGTCAGGGTTTCCAAAGTCATACCAAATCTTTGCAAACTCCTGAGGAAGTAGAGGTGCTGACGTGCTTTCTTCACGATGCCAGTGTGTTGGGTCCAGGAAAGATCCCCCAAGAAAGTGATACCCAAGAACTTAAATTTGCTCACCCTCTCTATCTCCAATCCCCCAATGATCACTGGATCATACACCTCTGGTTTTCCCTTCCTGAAGTCAACAATCAGCTCCTTGGTTTTGATGACAATTTGGGCAAGATTATTGTTGGTGCACCAATCAGCCAAGTTTTCCATCTCCCTCCTGTAGGCTGACTCCAGCATTTCTGTGTTTTTACTACAGTTACAACATCTGTAAATTTCTCGAGAATCCAAATGTTACAAAGTGAGTTGCAGTTTGGAATCTAATCATAATGATGCATGACCTTCGCAAGTTAAAGGGCATCAATAACGGTGAGGTGTTCAAGAGGAGAGAGTTTGGACCCAGATGTTCACAGCAATGCGGTGGCAAAGGGGAAGATGATGATCTTAGATCTTGAGGTATTGCTAGATCAGGAATCAAGTCAGCCATCATTGGTTTTTTTTGTGCTTTGGACACTTGGTACTTCAGTGCAGTTCCCCAGCATGTCCCTTGGTGAACAAGTGCAGCCTGATTTTACTGCCACTTCCAAATCACTGATTTTTAAGGTGGGTGAACCAAGATACCTAGCCCAAGAAACTTAGCTGTCCACTCTCTGCACCTCAGCACCAGGGAGTGAGCCCTCCCCTCCTCTGGGTATCGATTACTAACTCCATGGTTTTGCTTAGTATTTTGGTGAACCAGTACCACATTTTAATGAATCAGTACCTCGTGCATTTACTGCCTGCCTTCTCTCTCTCTCTCTCTCTTTCCTGCAAGAGATTTCTCAATTCACTTCATAATCTTGAAAGCTTTGATCATCCTATCACAAAAAAACCTTAACTTTTGAAAGAAAAAAGAGTTTCATCCAGCGCGCAACCTTCACGTTCAAGTCTATAATCAATTGTCTGATTGTAGAAGTACAACCCAATGCAACCGCATTCTTTGGTCCTTGTGCAAAAGCAGGCAAACCCACATCCAGAACTAACACACATACAAGACTTCTGGTCTTAACAGGTAGCACAGTTAGTTAACACTTTAATCAGGAGGTGTTTGTGCAGGCGCACAAAAGGAATCACCTACCTCACATGGAATCAAGTAAATTAAGGAATCAATACATAATATTGGGTCGCAGGAAATACACGAACCAGGCATATTAAAATGGCCCTCATTTAGTGCAGACTAAAATGGGAAATATTGATAGAAAAAGCGAATACTATTATTTTTATCAGAAATCAAAAAAAAAGATTTTAAAATGGGCAGGCGACAGGATGTGATGCTTCATTGTCTTTCATGATTCTCATTTAATTCTTGCACTAACGTGGGGAGAAATGTACCTAACTGTAAGACAAAGAGTAATGCATGTAGCTGTTACACAGGGAAAAATGCATGAAGTTATAACACGGGAGGAATGCATGTATGGATTGGTATTGCTGGATAAACAAAGGATGGTCTCAGAAAGCTAATGTTAAGGTAGAACATACGATAGGAATGCACACATTCAATACAATCACATATGTGTGACACACAGACTCATACATGTACAAACATAGAACATTCATGTATATGCCCACATATGCACCCCTACACATACACTCACATACACACACACAAATATACACAAGCCTCACACATATATACATACACAAACACACATGCACGTCACACACCCACATATATTGTACAATGCACATCAAAAGATTTTCTTGTTTTAGTTTTCTACCAGTTTTGAATGAGTGGGAAAGACAAAAGCATGTAAATGAACTAACATGAGAAAATGACGCAGAAAGCTTCAGACAAGTAAGGACTCATCTTCAAAGATTCAAGCCCCATTAGCAACAAGATAGACAATGGTGAGGGTCCTTCATTTAACATTCAGTCTGAATTCTTCAAAGTAAACCTTGTTAATTGAATGGTAAGAGAACTTGTATATATGGACACTGGGGTTAGGGGTTCAGGTATTCCGAGTTCCCACAGAACAGGGACAAAGGGGAGAGGAGATTCCAATGTCTGCAGTAATTGTATCTCTCTAGCTACTAAACTTTGATCAGGTCACACTTCAGCCTGCTTCACTCCAGGTAGAACAAACCCAATCTATTCAAACTCCCTCCACAACTGAAGTCCTGTCACCTAGGCCAAATCCCGGTGTATGTTCTTTGCACTCTCTCCTACCTTTGCTTAACATGAGGAAAACTAAGGAACTAATTGTGGACTTCAGGAAGGGGAAACTAGAAGAACACCAACCAGCCCTCATCGAGGGGTCAGCAGCAGAGATGGTAAAGAACTTCAAATTCCTGGGTGTCAACATCTCTGAAGATCTATCCTGAGGCCCAATGCAATAATGAAGAGGGCTTGCCAGTGGCTATATTTCATTAAAAGTGTTTGAAAAGATTTGCTATCTAACCAAAGACTTGAAAATTTCAGCAGGTGTACCGTGGAAAGCATTCTGACTGGTTACATCACTATCTGGTATGGAGGTGCCAATGTCCAAGACAGGAAAAGACTACAGTGAGTTGTAAACTTGGCCAAAGCCATCATGGGGCCATCAGTTTGTTCCCACAGTGCTTTTCGCGGAGAGTTTTTTCCCACAGCACCGTTCGGGGAGAGTTTGTTCCCACAGCACTTTTCGGTGCAGAGTTTGTCCCCACAGCACTGCTTGGGGAGAGTTTGTTCTCACAGTGCTGTCGATCTCTATTAAGTAACCCCTCATCCTTCTTTGCTCCAAAAAGAAAAGTCCTCACTCTGCTCACCTAGTCTCACAAGACTTGTTTCCCAATCCAGGCAACATCCTGGTAAATCTGCTCTGCACCCTCTCCATAGCTTCTAAATCCTTCCTGTAATGACATGACCAGAACTGAACACAATATTCTAAATGTGGTGTCAGCAAAGATTCATAGAGCTCCCACATCACCTAACAACTCCTGAACTCAATACCCCAATGAATGAAGCCCAGCATAAAGCCTTCTTAACTATTCCATCAATCTGTAGATTTGGACCACAAGGTCCAGATATTCTTCCACACTGTTAAGTATCCTACTATATACTCTGCCTTCAGGTTTGTCCCTCCAAAATGCATTACCTCACAATCTCTTATTGAACTCTATCTACCACTTATCCTCCCTATCTGCATGCTGTCCATATCCTGTTACCTACGACATCATTCAACACTATCCACAACTCCTCCAACCTCGCATCATATGCAAGCTTACCGACCCATCCCTCTACATCTTCGTACAAGTCATTTATGAAAATCATAAAGACCAAGGGTCCCAGAACACATCCCTGCAGAGCTCTACGATTCACTGACCTTGAGGCAGAATACTTCCCATCCACTACTGCCCTCTGCTTTCAATGGAAGGGAGGGAAACCCTAGTCATGTCCTCTATCCCTCTTATGGTCCTGTGGTTTGACCTCCGATCTAATTCTCAACAGCAACCGTACCACACTGCGACGCAGCCAGACTGACTCCTGTAGAAGGTTCACATGATGGTGGCTGGTAGACTTCCCACTTCAGTCTTCTCAGGAAGTTCAGTTTGCTGGTGCAATCTGCTGATAAGTGAGGAGAAGTTGTGTGTCCAGGAAAGGTCATTTCTTAAGTGGACCCCAAGGAACTTTGTGCACTCTACTTTCTCCACGACTGAGCGATTAATGCCAACTATGTGTAGTGGAGGTTAGTCATCTCTGGTCCTCCTGAAGTCCACAATCATCTCCCTTGTCTTCTCCACAATGAGATTCAGGTTGTTATACTCACAGCTTTTCCACCTCTTCTCTGCAGTGCGACTCATCTTTGTTGCTGATAAGGCCAATGACTGGGGTGTCATCTGCAAACTTGATGACTGTTGGTCCTGGATGTGGCATTGAAGTCATGGGTCAGCAGCATGACAGGAGCTGACCGCGCACATAGCCCTGAGGTGGACCAGTACCCTGCGTGACAGTGCTCAATGTTCTACTGCCTACAGAGTCAGATTGTGGTCTTTCCATCAGAGGGTCCAGAATCCACAGTTCTTCAGCATCAGCTCTTCAGCTGGAGTTAAGGGAGATATAAAAACAGGGGAAGACGGAAGCTATTAAAATGAGGCAAAGATGTCCTGAAACCATGGTGGAATATTATAGTGTTCAATCTTAATCTAACCTTGAAGACTTACTTTTTGTGGGTCCTGTTTTTCGCTGATAAGGTCAGTGCAGGAAGTGCACACTGATGGGGCAGAAGAAGCCTGCTTGGGCAGGCAGTGGGGAAGTCTATAAGTGGGTGCATGGCTTCCACCATTAATGAAGGGCTGCTGTGTGTTCCCCATGTCTGGACTCAACACGCTCAATATCGTCCTGAATTCCTCTCCTCTATTGTCTGCAGTCAGGGCCCGGGGATTCCCAGGAATGTGAGAATATTGAGAATAACTAGGGAGGCTTTGGGCATATCCTTGAATCTTTTCCATTATTCTCCTGGGAATCCTTTCCCAGAGCAGGATGCAGAATAGACTGCCTGTTTGGGCTTGTCTGGACTTGTGTTCAATTATCCATTAAACTGAGAAATGGCAAAATCAAAAGTTTGCAATTGTATGTTTCCCTCACACATCTTTTTCTTGCAGATTCTCCATGCTCCATCAAAGCAAAAGCTTTTTCCTATGTGTGAGTCGGAGAGATAGGATTAGATTAAGACAGGGTGTGAGCACATCACCTCATTTTAATAGCGTCAGTCATCCCCTGGGTTTTAATCTTCCTTAAGCTCCAGTGCCACATGTATTTGGAGAGGAAAGGCATGGGGTGGGGGAGGGGAAGGGAATAATGTAGACCAAATATATGATATCAGGGCTCATCGTTTTCATCTCCCCTGTTCCTGGAAGGTTAGGCCATTTAGTGCCACTATGTCCTTAAAGGTCCACTGATTTTTTTTTATTTTTAAAAATCTATTGTTTTTTTTTAAGATTAACTTGTTAATATGGGTTCAATATGGTTGTCATAGATCATATTAAATTAGACAGAACTTACCCTTTGTTTAGATCAAGGATCAGTCTAATGTATATATGACCTGCTATTTGTTTTATTAAAAGAATTTGTAGGTAGGATTTATATGTTAAACTCGATAAAAATATTTTAAAATGTAAGGTCCACTGGATTAAGTACTGGATTGGATGGATTTTACACAGATGCATTTGGCCTCAAAATGCTTGATCGGGAGTTAAGATTCAATCTGATGACCCTGCTATGAAAAATCTGACCCCTTTAAACTCAGACATTGATCTGGTTGAAAATGCAGGTAGGTAATCTGAACTGGCAGTTATTCAACCAGAAGATTTCTTCAATTTCTGGTCAACGTTAATTCTCTCTTCATTATTCACATTGACCACCGCCAGTGGGCTGATATCGCCTCAAACTGTGCATCTTGGCGCCTCACAGTTCGGTGGGCAGCAACCTCCTTTGAAGAAGACCGCAGAGCCCACCTCACTGTCAAAAGACAAAGGAGGAAAAACCCAACACCCAACCCCAACCAACCAATTTTCCCTTGCAACCACGTCTGCCTGTCCCGCATCGGACTTGTCAGCCACAAACGAGCCTGCAGCTGACGTGGACATTACCCCTCCATAAATCTTCGTCCGCGAAGCCAAGCCAAAGAAAGAAAATTCTTTTGGTTTACATCTTACTTGCGGTATTAAATGTCAGTTACAGTCTCAGTAATAAGATGGATCTGGAAACATAACCATGTCCTTGTGGGAAACAATGTGCAGTATTGTGGCAATAATCAGATCAGATTCTCACCATCATCACTCTTTGCCCTCCAGCAGTGCAGTGTGCAACGCTCTTGGAGGACTCAGCCGTACCAGTTGGTCAGGTGGTTAAGAAGGCGTATGATGTGTTGGCCTTCATTAGTTGGGGATTTGGGCATTCCCTCCAGACAAGATCCTGGCATACCCCTTCCCCCAGCCTTGTGATCCCACTGTCTGGCTTTTGCCTTCTGAAGAAATGTTTAGTCTCTGAATATGGTCACCGAGCAGTGACCTCTGTCCTCACTTGACAGTTACCTCTGACTTCATTCAGGCTAATAAGGATAGGACTCCCCTTGTCCTCACCTACCACCCCATCAGTCTCCACACCCAACACATCATCCTCTGCCATTTCCGCCACCTACTATGTAAACCCATCACCAGACACATCTTCCCTGCTCCCCTCTTCCACCTTCTGCAGGAACTGTTCCCTCCGTGACTCCCTCATCCGCTCCTCCTTCCCTACCAATTGTCCCTTTAGTGCCTACCCCTATGACAGCAGGAGGTACCCCACTTGTGCCCACACCTCCACCCTCACCACCATTCATCATGCAGTGACTCTGCCCTTATTGGACAATGGCCTGACCTCCCTCAGTTGATTGTCACTAAGCAGAGACCTCTGACCTCACTGGGCAATGTCCTCACTCAACCAATGGTCACTGAACACCTTACCCAGCTGATGGTGGCTGGGCAGTGATCACTGACCATAGCCAATGGTCACTGGGCAGTGTCCTCTCAGCTGATGGTTGCAGGTGAAGTGACCTTTGACCTCCTCACTCAGCTAATGGTGAACCAGGGCAGTGACCTCTGCATTCCTCACCCAAGCTCACGCTGAAGAGTGTTGTGTATTCATCTGGACTGCAGACTGGCTAACACAAACCAGGGAGGAGGCATGGAGAGGTAAACCAGAACAACACAGTGCTGGAGGGTCAGGCAGCATCCATGGAAGGCATTAAACAAGAAAGTCCGCAGATGCTGGGGTCGTGTGCAATACACAAACAAGCTGGAGAAACTTAGCAGGTCATGCAGCATCCAGAGGAAGTCAAGGACAACCAACATTTCAGGAGAGGGGCCCAGGCCCAAAATGTGAGTTACCTTTTACTTCCTATAGATGCTGCATGTCCTGCTGAGTTCCTTCAGCACCTTTAGACCAGAAGACCATAACACATAGGCCATTCAGCCATTCCATATTCCCACTCAGCCCGTCTGCCTGGCCTTCTTGCCATAATCTTTGATGCCCTGGCTAATCAAGAACCTGTCAATCTCTGCCTTAAATGCACCCAGTGACCTGGCCTCCACAACCACTTGTGGTAACAAATTCCATAGATTTACCACCCTCCGGCTGAAGAAATTCCTACGCATCTCTATTCTCAGTGGACAAACCTGAAGTTGTGCCCTCTCACCCAGATTCTCCCACCATGGGAAACAACCTTTCAACATTCAAAATGTTTCAATGAGATCTCCCCTCATCATCCTGAATTCCAATGAGTTCAGGCCAAGAGCTGTCAAACTCTCCTCATATAACCCTTTCATTCCCGGCATCATTATAGTGAACCTCCTCTGAACTCTCTCCAACACCAGCACATCCTTTCTTAATGCATCAATGGAAGGCAATAAATAGTCAACATTACCAGCACTCTTCCTTCTCTTTTCCTCTCCCCTCCTCCCTCCACATGCCCATCACCCAAACCTTCCTTCCTCCAGCTCCCCATCCCCTTCCCCCAACTCCCCATCCCCTTCCCTTCATTCTATGACCCACTGTCCTATCATGGGTGCATCTTCCTCAGCCTCTTGCTTCTATCACCTCCTGGCATTTACTGTCTTTCTCATTCTTCCCGCTCCCACCAATCATCTGCCAACCCTGTCTCCTTTATTCCCGTTACTGGCCGTTTCTTGCTGTTCATGACAAAGCCTTTTTGGCCCAAAATGCAGACGATCTATTGACTTCCACAAATACTGTGTGACCCATTGAGTTCCTCCAGCATTTTATGTGTTGTTCCAGGGAGGAAGCATGAATGGATTTTTTTCCCCCCAATTGCTATGAGATGCAGTCTCCATAATTATATATATTTTTAAATTAGACATACAGCACCGTAACAGGTCAATTCAGCTCTACGAGTCCATGACACCCAAATTACACCCCATTGACCTACACCCCCAGTACGTTTTGAACGGTGGGAGGAAATTGGAGCTCGCGGAGAAAACCTATGCAGACACGGGGAGAACGCACAGATAATGCGGGATTCAAACCCAGGCCTGGTCCCAATCGTTGGGGTTATCCCTAACAGCTACACCAACCGTGCCACCCCTTAAGTGAATCATTCACTGCATGCACCAAAGGTGAAGTTGCTAAATTTGGTGAGACACAGGAACTGATAAGCTCTGGGCTTGGAGAAGAGGTAGAAGGATCTCAGCCATTGCTCTTCACTTCTCTCCTACATCCACCAGCCCTCTCTCCGCTGCATTACTTCCACTTTGTTCCACTCCCTGTTGCATTTTCCCCCACTCTCCTCATTGTATTGTCCCCACTTTCTTTCTGCTTCATAGCTCCCACTCACCCTGCAGCATTGCTCTGTCCCTGCCACAATGCATATTGCTCTGAGGAACACTCCTTCCACCCCTGGTTCAATGCACCTGCTCCCTCTGCTACATTACTACCTCTCCTCCTACCAGACTACTCTTATCTCACCCTACTGTTCCCCTCTTCCAGCTGCCCCAATCATTTACTAATCACATTATCTGATATTACCTTTATCCTCTATGGCATGTATAATTGTCTGATCAGGCACACCTGTTGGCCAATTGTACCTGTGGCCCCGCCCCACAGGCTCCTGTATAAAGATGGCTGTTCCACAGAAACCCCCCCCATGCAGGAACATTTGAACAGTGTGAGTGTGCCAGTTTGCTTCATTGGTTTCTCAACAATAGTCTTTCAAGTAATTGATGGTGCATCAATTTTATTTTCTTAGTGTTTTTACAATGGAGCACATCCTGAAGCCAGAAAAGCTGAAGGATGGCCCCCAATTGACTGAGGCATTCACCAACTTTGAGCTCTGGTTGTGCTGTTTTGAAACATTCTTGCAGGCTTCCTCCACCATTCTGCAGTCAGAGACCGATAAACTACAAATGCTGCAATCCTGGGAAGCCATGGACATACTCAAAAGACTATATAAGATCAGTCATCTATGCCAGACACCTTCTAGTAACCTGCAGATAATGACCTGGTGAGTCCAACGCTGAATATCTTTGGGCCTTGTGAGCACTCGACAGGGCATGTGAATTCATGTCTGCTGCAGAGTATACAGAGGACCTGACCCAGGACACCTACGTCATGGGGATTAGGTTGAACTACATCTGACAGAGACCCTTGGAATAAGGGGAGCTCAGTCTGCAGAGAGGAGGTACGCTGGATGTGGCTCTCCAGATGCTGGAGGCCTACTCAACTGACAACCCCTGTTTTAATTGTACCTAACTGACTCATTAAGTACATGGTTTCATAACTCCAAGGCAATTTTTTTGAAGCAAAATTGGGTCTAGAGCAGTGGTTTTCAACCTTCCCTTCCTTCTCACAAACCACCTTAAGCAATCCCTTACTAATTACAGAGCATTGATGGCATAGGGATTACTTAAAGTGGTACATGAGTGGGGAAAAAAAAGGTTGAGAACCATTTGCTTTGATCAACGATCTGATGAGTTGTTAATTTCAAATGGAGATTCCAGTGGAGATATTCTGCCATATCTCTCTGAGCTATTCCTGTCTAAAAGATAATACTTCTCCCATTGGCTTGTGGCAAAAGTAGCTTTAACTGTTCAAACAGTGAGCTGCTGGAGAAACTCAATGGGTCAGGTAGCATCCGTGGGTAGAAATGGTCAGTCAACATTTTGGGTCAGAACCCTCTATTGAGAGTTGAATAGCTTTAGAAGTAAGCAGCTTTCTTTGATTTTCCCCTCTTTCCTGACTAGTCCATTGTATCTGTGCAATAATTAAAAATAATGAAGGTGGGGCTAGGCTTCTTTAGGAGACACCCTCTACCCCTCCTGATTCTGGCTCTGTCTTCCCTGCTCAGCACCACGACCATCTGAAATGGGCCTGGTGAGCCCCCCTCCCCCGATTTGTAAATTTCTCCCACCTCCTTGATTAGTTCATCCCCTTACACTAGTGCTTGAGGGCAAAGTGGGGCAGGAGTTGAGGTGATTGTAGCCAGTGGCTTCCCCCACTCACTGAGGCTTAGGACGAAGGGTATCTCCTTTCCTCCCCCTCATCTACAGTTGGGTTCCTTGGTAAAGGTGCATGCCCACTCTGATGTCAATCCAGACGGTCCCAAACCCAGCCTCACTTGAGCATCAACCCACATATGCTGTTAGTGACAATGGTGCTACAAACATAATGAACAGGAATGACATGCAAATACAAATATAACACTGTAAATGTGAAAAGAAAACTGCACTGTTTTCCTACGTACATACAAACATTGTAGCACTTCTAAAGACAGCTGCTGAAATAAATGCTGTCCACATCAAGCAGGTAAACCACGCGCGTCCCTTTTTGGGGGAGGCAACGGGCTCATGGGAGTGATGTCATAATGTGGCTGTGAGGCCTGGCCGTTCCCCTGGCAATGCGCTCCTGCAGCCTGGAACTTCTGTGTGTTTGGGGGAAAGCCCTTGTGCCCTGCCTCAGTGGCTGTTCGCTACAGGGATTCTGCCCATAGTGTGTGGGATTGACGCGGCCCGCCACACCGTCGTGAATTTGAGAAGACCTTGCACTTTTTTTTATTGAGTAGTTCATTTTGAAATATTGAAAATGATGCCAGGGTAATGGAAGGCACAGGGTGGGATAAGGCCCTCACTGATCATTCAACATCCTTGATGGTGAGACCATTGTCATGTAAATACTTTGTGCAGATGCAGTAAGGTTTTGGCTTGCCTTGTGTAAAATGCATGAACACTACATTGCCATATAACAATGTACAAGAGAGAGAAAAGAATAAATAAAAAAAATACACATTTGCAGATCAGCAGAAAGATATGCCAGTGGTTAGCACAATGTTACTCCAGCACTCTCTGTAAGGAGTTTCTACATTCTCCTGGTGTCTGCATGGGTTTCCTCTGGGTGCTCCAGTTTCCTCCCACCTTTTGGAGTAGTAGTAGGTTAATTGGGATATTTGGGCTGCACGGTTTCATAGACCAGAAGGGCCTGTTGCTGTGCTGTATGTCTAAAAGGGTGGTACAGTTGGCATAGTGGTGAGAACAATGCTTTTGTAGCGCCATCGTCCCGAGTTCAAATCTGGCGCTGTTTGTAGGGAGTATATATATTCTTCCCATGTCTGTGTGAATTTCCTCCAGGTGCTCTGCCTTCCTCCCATACATACAGGATTGCAGGTTAATTTAAGTGTGATTTGGTGGCATGCTTTTATATGGCCAGAATCAGCTTAGACTGTGCTGATAATAAAATTAAATTTAAATAATGCAGTCAAATCTTTGGTCCTGCAGCAGTGTTTTGGTTGAGATAGCACTTGCACTAATCCTGCATTAATCTAATATTTTATGCTCATGCAGGGGGATCTAGTAGGGAAGACGACAGAGCAGGAGTGGATTAAGTTTCTGCAAGAAATGGGGAAGGTGCAGGATAAATACCAAAAAAAGAGGAAATAGTCAAATGGAAAAATGTCACGACTGTGGCTGACAAGGGAAGTCAAAGCCAACATAAAAGCAAAGAGCGGGCATGCAAGGAAGCAAAAATTAATGGGAAGATCGAGGACTAGGAAGTTTTTAAAACTTGCAGAAGTTAAGAAAAAAACTCAAGATGGAAAAAGGCAGAACAGTTAGTGTAGAGGTTAGTGCAACATTGTTACAGGTTCAAATCCAGTGCTGTCTGTATGGAATTTGTACGTTCTTCCTGTGTCTACGTGGGTCTTCTCCAGGAGCTCCGGTTTCCTCCTACCCTTCAAATATATATGGGAGTTGTAGATTAATAGAGTGTAATTGGGTGGCACAGCCCATGGGCTGGAAGGGCCCTGTTACTGTGTTGTACGTCTAAATTAAAAAAAATGTTAAAGTTGAAGTCCAAAAGTAGGGTAGTAAATGAGATCAGAGGATACAGAAAGCTTCTTCCAGAATAAAACAAGTAAAAGTGAGAGTAGATGTAGAACTAGTAGAAAATTATGTCAGAAATGATGATAGGAGACAAGGAGATGGCAGAGGAACTATTTTGCATCAGTAGTAGAGGAGCGTTTGTTAGCTCTTGGCCTTGTTGAATTTAGGAGAATGAGGGGGGTCTCATTGAAACATTGAGAATGTTGAAAGGCATGGACAGAAGATGTGGAAAGGTTGTTTCCCATGGTGGGAGAGTCTTGGACAAGAGGGCTCATTCAGGATTGAAGGGTGTTCTCTTAGAACAGGGTGGAATTAAACAGGAGGAATCTCTTCAGCCAGAAGGTAGTAAATCTGTGGAATTTGTTGCCATAGGTTAGGGGTCTCCAAAGTGGTCAATATCGACTCCCAGAGGTCAATGGAACCATCCAAGGGGTTTATAACACTGGGGGGGGGGTTTAGGAGTTGATTTAAAATAGCACCTCCACACCTCTCAACCATCCACCACTGGGTGGGGGAGGCTTACCTGCCACGATCCTTCGTGCACTGCCGTCATGCTCCCCCATCGCACATGCGCCAGCTGGCCATGCATGCCTGTGGACCCTGGGATGTTGCATTCAGCGGGTAAGAATCATTTCTGCCCTTAATTTGGCCTCCATTTGGGGGTGTAGGGCTTAGATCCCCAAATAGAGGACAAATTAACATCTGGCTCAAGGTGGTGCTGGACAGAGAACAGAGGGGTCATAAGCTGGACTGTCCGGCCTAAAACTGAATGCTTGGCCACCCTACTCAGCACCCTTCCCCCATTCCTTGCCGGGATTCCATGCCTGGGGGTTGATGGTCTAAAAGGTTTGGAGACCCCTGCCATAGGTGGTTGTCGAGGCCAAGGCATTGGGTGTATTTAAGGCAAAGCTTGATAGATTGTTGATTAGCCACATCATTAAAGGTTCTGGGTAGAAGGTCGGGCAGTGGGGCTGAGTAGGGAAGTGGATCAGCTCATGATGGGCAGACTCAATGGGCTGAATGGACCAATCCTGCTCCTTTGTCTTCTGGTCTTGTGGAATCACCTTGAAATTCCCCTTGTTCCATTGATCATGGACTGCTGCAACACCACAAATGATTGTCTCTACTATTCCAAGTCACCTTATTTTTGCACAAGATTACTGTGAATATTTATTATCTATCTTGAAAATTTATTGTCATTTTAATTCAATCAAGTTTCCTATGATAGTTTTTTAAATAAACAATACCTGTTCAGAATCAGAATTTATGTCATGAACATGTCACAAAATTGTTCTTTTGTGGCCGCATTATTGTGCAATAATAAGTGCAAAAATTGCTATAAATTACATTTCCATGAATACACTATTTAAAAAAAAATAAAAAAATGTTTGTGCAAAGTAAGAAAAAAATGAGGCAGTGTCTGTGGTTCATTGTCCATTCAGAAATCTGAAGGCAGTGGGGAAGAAGCTGTTTCTGCATGGTTGGGTGTTTGTCTTCAGGCTCCTGGACCTCCTTCCTGATGGTAGCAGTGAGAAGAGGGCACGGCCTGGATGGTGAGGGTCCTTGATGACAGAAGCTGTGTATTTAAGGCACCACCTCTTAAAGATGTCCTTAATAGAGTGAAGACTGATGCGCATGATGGCACTGGCTGAGTTCATAACTCTCTAGTCTTTTCCTGTCCATTGGCACCTTCATACCAGATGGTGATGCAACCAGTCAGAATGCTCTCCACGGTACACAGGAAGAAATTTACAAGAGTCTTTCATGACATACCAAATCTCCTCAAACTCCTGACAAAGTATAGTAACTGATGAGCCGCCTTCATGATTGCATCAACATGAAGGCCTCAGGATAGATCTTCAGAGATGTTGACACCCAGGATTTTGAAGTTCCTTAACCTTTCCACTGCTGACTCTTTGATGAGAACTAGTTTGTGTTTTTGTTTCCCCTCCCTGCAGTCCACAATCAGTTCCTTAGATTTGCTAATGCAGAGAGCAAATCTGTTGTTGTGACACCACTCAACCAGCTGATCTATCTCACTCCTGTACACTTCCTCATCACTGTCTGTGATCCTGGTGTAATGGGAAAATTATGTAGATGGCATTTGAATTGTGCCTAGCCACACAGTCATGGGTGTAGAGAGAGTAGAGCAGTAGGCTAAACATGTAGTAGGATAAAGTGCACCTATGTTGTTTGTCAAGGAGAAGAAAACATTGTTATTGATCTGAACTAACTGTGGTCTACTGATGAGAAAGTCAAGGATCCAATTGCAGGGTGAGTTGCAGAGGCCCAGGTTTTGGAGCTTGTTGACCAGTACTCAGGGGATAATGATGTTGAAAACTGAGCTGTAGTTGATGAAAATCAGTCTGATGTACATGTTGCTTTTGTCTCAGTGATCCAGGGCTGAGTGGAGTGCCAGAGAGATTGCATCTGCTGTGGAGTGATTGTGGCGATAGGAAAATTGCAGTGGATCCAGATCTTGGGTATGAGTTGATTCTGGCCATGACCCACCTCTCAAAGCATTTCATCACAGTAGATGTGAGTGCTACTGAGAGATAGTCAATGGGGCAGCTCACTCTGTTCTTCTTGGGCACCAGGATGATTGAAGCAGGTGGGAATATCTGACTGCAGCAATGAGAGTTTGAAGATATCTGTGAACACTCCGGCTGGTTGGTTTGGCACAGATTTTCAGTACTCTGCCTTGGGAGGGTTTACCCTCTTGAAGGATGTTCTAATATTAGCTTCAGACTGATATCACAGGGTTGCCAGCTTCGGCTGGATTCTCATTGGTCCCATAAATACTCCTCATTAAAGCAAACATAAAAGGTGTTCAGCTCAACTAGTGGTCTAGCTTTTTATGTTGTTAGGCCAACAGCCTTTTATGTTGTTAGGCTTCACCTTGTAGGAGGGAATGGCTTGCAAACATTGCCATAGCTGGCCAGTATCTGCCTGTTTAGTTTCTCTCAGGATTGCCTCTTTGTTGCTAAAATAGCCTTTTATGTAAAAGGTAAAGTTAAAGGTTCCAATATTGTCACGTAATACTACACTTAGAATGTAACATGCAAGAAATTCTTTAACTTTGTCTACTGTAAGGAAGACAGTCACCATTTTGTACAGTGCCCCTCACAGAAATGAGGCCCCAGCAAGGAATAAACTCACAGCCCTGCTTTACAAGGAGATCTGGATCACTGGTCAGAAACTCCATCCACCTCTCTCTCTCCCCCTGCATTCCTCCTCTGCTTTTGGTTGGGATACTCATGTTATGTGGGCATGATCACTCACTCATCAACACTGGTCCTGATGAAGCTGGTGACAGCCATGGCATATTCATTTAAGTTTGAAGATGAGTCCTTCAATATGGTCCAGTTGACTGATTCAAAGCAGTCATGCAGGGGCTCCTCTAAATCCCTCGACCATACATTCATCTTCAACGCTGGTGCTGTAGTCCTCAGTCTCTGCTTGTATACCTAGAATAGAAATGCATTACAGGTTGTACCTCTTTAATCCAGTGATGCTGGGACCTGGCCATTGCGAGACCACAGAAAATGCCAGAAAACTGAAATTGACCACTAAGGGAACCCCCTATGTAAACATATCAAAGGAAGAACAAAGATTAAAATACAAAATCATTCTGTAGGCCAGCATGGTTTAACAATGCAAGTGATCGGGGCCGGGGGTTCAAGACCTGCACTGTCTATAAGGAGTTTGTACTAACGGTGGCAGATTCAAGCATGCCAGACCATGGGAGTTGCCCGAGCACAGATCGTCGGATAAGAGGTACAAACTGTATTATCTATCTAATGAATTTATTGTCTTTTTAATTCCATTTCAGATTTATTGTCAGATACATACATGACATCACATACAACCTTGAGATTCTTTATTTAGCAGGTGAGGCAGAATTACCACTTATTGGTAGTGCAAAAAACTGTACTCAGGGTATACATGTAAATAAATAACTGTAAATAGATAATGAATGACAACAAACTGTGCAAAACAGAATTAAAAAATCATAAGTGCACAAGTAAGAGGCCTTAAATGAGTCCCTGATTGAGTTTGTTGTTGAGTCTGATGGTGGAGGGGGAGCAGCTGTTCCTGAACCTGGTGGTGCAAGTCTTGTGGCGCCTACACCTCTTTCCCGATGGCAGCAGCGAGAACAGAGTGTGTGCTGGAAAATGTGGATCCTTGATGATTGTTGCTGCCCTCTGAAGGCAGTGTTCCCTGTAGACTTTCTCAGTAGTGGGAGGGTTTTTCCTGTAAAGTACTGGGCTGTGACCACTACATTTTGGATGGCTTTATGCTCAAGGGTGTTGGTGTTTCCATTCCAGACCATGATGCTAACAGTCAGCACTCATTCCACTACTTATCTGTAGAAATTTGCCAGGGTTTCTGGTGTCATACCAAACCTCCTCAAACTCCTGAGGAAGTTGAGGTGCTTGTGTGCTTTCTGCACATTGCCATTAGTGTGTGGGTCTAGGAAAGATCCTCTGAGATAGTGACTCCCAAGAGTTAAAATTTGCTCACCCTCTCCACCTCTGATCCTCTAATAATCACTGGATTGTATACCTCTGGCTTTCCTTTCCTTTCCTTTCCTGAACTCAACTCAACTCCTTTAAGTTTAGTTAAGTTTAAATTAAGTTTCCTATGATAGTTCATTTGTAAAATGTTCCCAGTCAGCTACAGCAAGTTTGAACTTCCGTGCATATATATATTGTACAATATTCATGATAACAACTCGTTATTATTATCCTTGCATCGTGTGAAGGAATCGGATTTTATGTGAGATCATTAAACAGGATGGAACCCAGTGCTTATTGTTCCATGTGGTGTGTATCAAAGTTGGAACCCTTCCTGGATATCTAGAGATGCTTTGAATTTCTTTGTCTCTCTGCTGCATGACTGTTCGCTCTGTTCTCCTTGAAGTGGTGGCTTTGATACTCTGCCTCAGTGTGGTGAGAGTGAACCCCACAGCATACACTGCCCCAAGATCCACAGAACCATGCTGACCCTACTCTCCACCCTTCTCTTCCCACCCCATGAAGTCTGGTATGAATCTCAGAAAGCAACAGATGATGCAAACAAATGTATTCACTGGCAACTGTACAGTTAGAAGTCAGAGAAACAGAAACTAACTCCATCTCACCATTGAATAAGTTAAAGCAAAAAATCCTTGCAAACCTTACAAGCAAATGATCAAATCATTGCAGACCAAAACATATTGAACCTTGTACTCAATGTCACTAAAACTAAGGAACTGATTTTTGATTTCAAGAAGGGGAAACCAGAGGTGTACAATCAAGAGATCATTAGGGTGGAGCGGGTGAACAAATGTGTCCTTGGGAGTCACTATCCTGGATGATCTTTCCTGACATCAGTGTCTCTACTTCTTCAGGAGTTTGCAGAGGTTTGGCATGACTTTAGAAAACCTAGCAAATTTCTATAGAAAGTGTGCTGACTGGCTGCATCTGGTACAGGGACACCAATGTCCCTGAGATAGACCCCTGCAAAAGGTAGCAAACACAGCCCTGGACATCACATGCAAAACCCTCCCCGTCATCGAGAACATCTACAGGGAATGCTGCTGTTAGAGAGCAGCAATCATCAAAGACCTACACCACCCAGTACATGCTCTGTTCTCGCTGCTGCCATCAGGAAAGAGGTATAGATGCCACAATACTCGCACCACCAGGTTCAGAAACAGCTGCTCCCTTCTACCATCAGACTCCTCAACAACAAACTCAATCAGGGACTCATTTAAGGACTCTTACTTGTGCACTTTATAGATATTTTTCTCTCTCTGTATTTCACAGTCAGTTTGTTTACATTTATTTACATGTATATGTTTAGTTTTTTGCACTATCTATACGTGGTGATTCTGCTTCACCCACAGGACAAAGAATCTCAGGGTTGTATGTGATGTCATATGTGTACTCTGGCAATGAATCTGAAATCTCAGGGGTTGGTTCTATGATTGGAGATTTTAGTTACTGATAATGGTAGTTTATTGCCATATGTACATACTATATGCACCAAAATTCTTTCTTCCTGCAGCTTAACAGGTAGAACTAGCGAACACTACAGCACAGAAACAGCTATTTGGCCCATCTAGTCTGTGCTGAATTATTTTTTCTGTAGAATCTCATTGATTTGTAAACCTCTCCTGTCCATGTCCCCCTCCAATTTTTTCCTTGTGTCCAAGTCGAGCCTGCGTTCACCACTTCAATTGGCAGCTCCTTCCACACTCTCACCACTCTGGATGAAGAACTTCCCCCTAATGTTCCTCTCAACATGAACACCTTTTGTCTGTTGGTCTGTACTCTTCCCTCTCCCATTCTTCCCTTCTCCCCAGTCTTTCAATATGCCTTTCACCCTTAACCCATGTCCTCCAGATCCTGTCTAACCCTACTTGAATGGGCTTGAGCCCTTCTTCAAGGTATGAGTAAAACGTAGGCAGGAGCAGGCATATTGAGAGGCTGGGGTGAAGGGAAGAATGGGAGGGGGAGGAGTACAGCCGACCAACAGACAAAAGGTGTTAATTAGATGTGAGGACAGGAGAGAGGTAAGATGAGAATGATTGGGGGAGGGGAAGGGGTTATTTTTGGCCCTGTGCAAAGGGGGTGGGGGAGGAGAGAGAAGAGAGGCTAAGCAAGAAGAAAGGAGACAAAGTTGCGATCTCTGTGCATTTAGTGAAACCTTGCCTGAGAGAGTTTCTCCAGGCTGATTTATTTGAGGGAACATGTGCTGTGCGATCCTTTCACTTTCCCTGGATCAGTGGGTGGTAATCGTTGTGGAGAGTCTCCTGTGTGAGACCCCACCCAGACTGCTTCCTGCCAAATGCATCAACCACCCAGCTCCAAATGTTATCTCCTTTTTTATAATTAGCTGCTGTTTTTAACTCACTGTAATCAAGGACTTGCATCTTGTTCTTGTCACAATCCTGCCCACATCCATTTTGACATAACTAAATGAGGTATTTGAGGTCATTGGGAATTTCCCTCTCTAGTTCACCATTGTTTTCCATAAGGGATCTCTCCAAGTTTCCAGGTTTCCTCCCTGCTGTTTGTTCAGTCATTTGACTGCCACATATAATCGGGACAACAAATGAAGCAGAGCACACAATGAGCCTCCGTATACACAATGTGATCTCCAGGGCCAGCCAAGTGTTACAAGTGGAAGGTCACAGGGGTTGGAGGAGGAGGAGGGGGGTTAGGGTTAGGTGCCTGGCTGCGGACCAGGTCAGCTAGGGCTGATCAAAAGGAATGCTGCTGTCTGTGGGGGCCCATCATCCCTGCCAGTGTGATGGGGAGCAAAGATGTCTGAATTAGGTGGAGCTGGATAGGGGTTCCTGACACTCTCTGGGAGCTTTGGAGAACTCTATCCACGAGCTCCCCTCCACTATAGGTCGAGAGAGCACTACACAGAAAGACCCTTAGTCCCGTCACGCCTGTGCTGAACTATTCTGCCTAGTGCCACTGACCTGCACCTAGACCATAGCCCTCCATACTCCTCCCATTCATATACATATCCAAATGTTTCTTAAAAAAACACTTCAACTGGCAGTTTTTCCTACTCTCACCACTCTCTGTGTGAAGTTCCTCCTCATTTTCCATTTAAACATCTCCCATTCACCCTTAACCCATGTCCTCTCTCTCTCCTAACCTCAGTGGAAAAAGCCTGCTTGCATCTATATCCCTCATAGTTTTGAACATTATCAAATCTGCCTTCATTCTCCAATGCTTCAGCTAATAAGGGTTTAACCTATCCCTGTAACTCAGTTCCTGAAGGCCGGGTAACATCCTAGTAAATCTTCTCCACACTCTTTCAATATTATTATCTTTCTTGTAGTTAGGTGACCAGAACTGCCCACAATGTTCCAAAAAATATGGTCTCACCAATGTCTTGTACACTGGCCAATATATGGCAACAATGCATCTTGGTGGTGGCAAAATCAGTCAAGGCGGTGTGATCCCTGATCGCTAACTGTCTCCAAAGTCACTTTATTAACGTCGACTATTTCGGTTTCTGCTCACCTGCTCTCCTTTTCTCCCTTCCTTCCCCGTCAGCTCTCCACCCTCTCCCCTCTCCATTCACCCAGACATCCCTTCTCCCTTTACTTGCTGCTGTTCCCTCCTTCCCTTCTCTGCTTATTACCTCCTGCCTTTGCCAACCACACCTCCCCTCTTACCCTTTATTCGGACACCTGCCAACTTTTTCCATCCCTTGATGAAGGGCTCAAGCCCAAAACGCTGGTCATGTATCTTTATCTTTGCTCCATAAAGTTCACTGTTTGATCTGCTGAGTTTCTCTAGAATTGTGCTTTCACTTCAACCACGGTGTCTGCAGACTTTTTTAGTTTTTATTTTAGATTTTCACTGCATCCCGATACTTGACCATAAAGGAAGCTTGGGCTAACTATCCAGGTGAAAAGAGATCTGCTTGTCTACACATGACATATTGGTTTCATTGTAGAGAGCACAAAGTTCCTTGGCGTGCATATAAAGGACAACCTATTCTGGACCCAATACAGCTCTGCATTAGTCAGGAAAGTACAGCACACTTCCTAAGGAGGTAGAGCAGGGCAAGGCTACTGGCCCACATCTCAACATTTTACAGGAGCATAATGAGCGTGTCCTGTCTGGGTGCATCATTTTGTGGCACGGAGGCTGCAAAGCATTGGACTGGAAGTCAAAGCAGAAGATCCTCAAAATGGCCAAGAAGATCACTGGGGTCTCCCTTTTCTCTATTTGTGAGATTCACTGGGTGCGTTGTTCAAATAGGGCTCCAAGAATTATTGAGGACACTCTCCATCCAGCACACAGTATGTTTGGCCCATCCCCCCTCTAGGCTGTGTAGGTGAACAGTATTCTGTAAGAGCAAATTATTCCAAAGTATTAATATATTTTTATTTTTTGATATGTTTATGTATGTATGATTATTATGTGCCATATATTGTGAGTTTGGGTGTGCACAGTCTTCCAGAGAAACGCTTTTTAGTCTGGTTGAATGTGTACATAGATGATAATAAACTTGAACTTGATTCCTCTGCAGGATCCAATTCTAAATCGTCCCTCTGGAGCAAGGAATAAATGTCAAGCACCAGGCAGCTGGTTTTGAATCCGCCATCCAGTGCTGACTGCGTGGAGTTTACATGTTCTCCTTGTGACCATGTGGGTTTCCTCCTATACCTTCTTTACCACCATAGCAGGAGAAATAGGCAATTCAGCCCACTGATCCTGCTCTGCCATTTAATCATATGCTGAGCCATTTCCCACCTAGTTCCACTTCCCAACCTTCTCCCCATTAACTGTTGATGCCCTGGCTAATCAAGTACCTGCCAATCTCTACCTTAAATACACCCAATGACCTGGCTTCCGCAATGGCAGCAAATTTCAAAGATTTACCACCCTCTGGCTGAAAACATTCTTTCGTTTCTCTCTTATAAGTGGACTCTGTTCAATCCTAAAGTTGTGCCCTCTTGTCCCAGGGCCTTGGCCATCAGAGAGAGACATTTCTTAAAATTGTGGCAACAGAAGGCTACTTTGGAGGTTTTTGAATATGTGGAAGGGTTCTTGTCATTGAGATATGAGCCCATTGTAAATACAAAAATTCCACGGAACCACTTGCCAACAACTATGTAATTTTAACTATTAAAACTGTATTGAATCGCCTGCTGATACCATTGTACCTGGTTATCAGAGAGCTTCTGCTAGGAAGCCATTTTTCCCACTAGATGCCCATTTGTGTTGAATAAAGACCTGCTAAATCCTACAGCTCCAGTCTCTGTCCACCTCATTCATAGTCACCTTGATGGGATCCAGAGCCATGGTGAGTTCCAGTGCGTTTTCTCATAACTTGATTTGGAGCTAGTCAAACCAACTGAAGAGTGTACAAGTTTACTATACAAGTACAACCTGATAAAATAATGTTCTCTTGTCCTTGGTGCAAAAATATGCAAATACATATTCAGACAAAACACACAAGCAAATATTAATATGCTGTATTGATTAATAGATAGTAGAGTCTCGGCGGGCTTGTATGAGCAGTTCATTTCAGCATTCTCACTACCTGTGGGAAGAAGCTGTTTCTCAGCCTGGTGGTGCTGGCTCTCATACTCCTGTATATCCTTCCCAATGGGAATAGCACAAAGATGCTGTGGGAGGGGTCCTCCAAGATTTTGTGTGCCCTGTTCAAACAATGATCCTGGTAGATCACATCAGTGGTGGAGGGGGTAGGGGAGGGAGACTCCAGTGATCCTGTCTGTCACCCTATGGCCATGTGGATTGCCTCTGATCTGATGCTCTGCAGCAACCATACCATGCTGTGATACAACCAAGCCCAGGATGCTCTCCATAGAGCTCCTGTAAGAGGTTGACAGGATGATGGCCGGTAGCCTTGTATGCCTCAATCTTCTCAGGAAGTGAAGTTGCTATTGTGCCTTCCTGACTAGTGAGAGATGATGTGAGACCAGGATAGGTCTCTTCTTAAGTGGACTCTGAGGAACTTGGAACACTCTACTACACAACCAAGCTGTTAATGTGTAGTGGAGGATGGTCATCCCTGATCCTCCTGGTCCACAATCAGTGCCTTTGTCTTGTCGACCTTGAGACTCAAGATTTTCCACCTCATCTCTGTAGTGCAACTCGTTATTGCTGATGAGGCCACCTACTGTTGTGCCATCTGCAAACTTGATGACTGTTGGAGCTAACTCTGGAGTTGCAGTCATGGGTCATTGGAGTGAACAGGCTGAGCCCACAGCCCTGAGGTGCACCAGTGCTCAGCATGACGGTGCTCGACATTTTACTGCTGACCTAGACACTGGTCTTTCCATTAGGAAATCCAGAATTCAATTCCGCAGAGGGGTGTTGAGTCCCAGTGAGGACAAGTTCTCCATCAGTCTCTGGGGAATGATTGATTGAAACGCCGAGCTGAAGTCAATGAACAAACGCCTGGTTACGTGGCTCTTTTGACAAGGACTACAAAAGCGGGACACAATGAATCAACCATTCAGAGGCTCTGCCTGAATACGTTAGCAAACTCTTCAGCCTTGGAACACTAGAACAGGCCCTTGGTATCTCGTTGTTTGGGTCAAACATGATGGCCAAGTCAAAGTAAAACTAGATCTTGTGCAAGATCCACATTGCTTAGTCTGGCTGATGAACCAGGGACTGCTTCAACACCACAGGGTTATCTGCAATTCCTTTGGACTAAGAAACTGTGGATATTTATAATCTATCTAATTTTGTATTTATTGTTGACCATTGTAGCTGTTTTCTGGATAATTTTGTAGTTGATGGTTTCCCATTGGGTGAAGTGCCTGTACAGCAGCAGCAAGTAAGAATTTCAGTGCATATTTACATTGTACAATGTTTATGACAAAAATATTGGAAGCCTCTTAATTGCCACTATTATATCTGCTTCCAACACTACCCCTGGCAGTGCAGTACCCACCACTTTCTCTACCTCATCTGAAACTTGTCCTCCAGTGTGCGACATTTTTACCTTGGGGAAAATATTCTGACCGTCTATGCTTTTTCAATGCCTTTCATCATTTTATAACATTTCCACCAAGTCTCCCCTCAGCCTCTCTCGCTCCAGAGGAAACACCCAAGTTTGTCCAAGCTTTCGTATCTCATATCCTCTCAACCAGGCAACATCCTGGCAAATTTCTTCTGTCCCCTTTCAAAAAGCCTCCACAACCTTTGATGCTCTGACTGATCAAGAACCTATCAATCTCTGCCTTAAATACACCCAATGACCTGGCCTCCACAACTGCTTGTGGCAACACTTTTTTCAGATTTACTACACTCTGGCTGAAGAAATTCCTATGCATCTGTTCTAAGCGGACACCCTTCAATTGTGAAGTGGTGCCCTCTGGTTCCATACTCTCTCGCTGTGGGGAAACCACATTTTTACATCTATTTCTGTCCATGCCTTTCAACATTCAAAATGTTTCAATGAGATTCCCTTCCCCCTCATTCTCCTAAATTCAACAAGAGAAGGCCAAGAGCTGTCAAATGTACCTCATATGATGACCCTTTCATTCCCGGAATCATCCTTGTGAACATCCTCTGAGCCCTCTCTAATGTGTACCTGTGTGCATGACTGTATGTCTATGTGCACATGCATATGCATGTGTAGGTACATGTGTGCATGCATGTGTGTATGTGCACAGGTTTGTCTATGTACAAATGAGGGCATTTGGTCGCCACAATTCACATGCACACATGCAACACACACACCCACACTGTCCCACATGTACACAGGTACATGCATATATACAGATGCATAAACATGCATTTGTGTATGTATGTATAAATGCATGTGTGTGAGCTTTTGTGTATTGTGCATGTGTGATAGTATGTTTGCATTTTTGCCATTGTGCTGATTTGTGTGTGTATGTCTGTTTGTGTGTGAGTATCTGTGTCTGATATTTCTGTTTCTATTAGTCTGTGTGTGTGATAGTGTGCATATGAGTATATGTGCAGGTTTGTTTGTGTGCGAGTCTGTTTGTGTCTGTGCACTTGGTGTTTGTATAATGGTGTCTGTGCATCTGTTGTAGAGCTCAGCCCAGGTGCCACTTATTCTGGCCCACGCTATGATACTGAGTTGGAACCAGTCCATTACTCACCTGTTAACCACTTAAATGGTCTGTTGGGAGAAGGTGTAATGTCCGGAGCCCAGGGAGGATCTGTTTACAAAATAAACTCAGACTGCTGGCTTTGACAAGGGCTCGGCACAGTAACCAAGGCCAAGACACAGAAGGTCTGCCATTGGCAGGCGGCAGGTACTTGCATCACCTGACATCACATCCTCAGCTCCCAACGCGCGATTAAATTGCTCCTCTCTGCATGTCGTGTCCTATGAAGACCTTTGAGCTTCACCTTCTCTAATTCTCTGGGATTGTCCCAGTTATCCAGCAGATAAAAGGATTACAGTGCATGAGTGTATTACTTGATCATGTCAAACTCTGACAGCGAGCTTCACTGTCCTCTTTACTGACTATATTCAGAACACCTAATGTGAAACATTTGTAACGTTTATAATTGTTGCCTGTCAGGTGTTTGAATTGCTTTCAAACACCGGCAAGCATTGACCCTACTTGGACCTGGGTGAAATTCCCGAGAATGCAGGATTCCTGGGCCTTTCCCATCGCAGTCCAAATTCCCTGTAATTTTCCCTGCCCAGCAATTTTGGGGGGGGGTGGGGGGGAGGGTGGGGTCCCCTCTCCCAGTGATGATGTGTTATGCATTCACAGGAGTAAGAAAGATCCCCCAAAGGCTGTCTGTCAACCCCTCCTCCCACCCAACCGTCTGTCTGTCAACCCCCATCTCCGGGCTTCGGCACGTCACAGCGGTGGCACAATGTGGGATGAATGGCCGACTTCGTTTCCCATAATCCCTGACGCAGCTGGAAAATGTGCACGTGTCGATACATTGTGCTGCCATCGCGACAAGCCGAAATAGTCCACTGTTGGGGTATGAATCTTTATTTTAGTTGCCTACGTGATGTAGCATGCCAGCACTGACCTCATGAGGCTTTCCCTGCTTGACCATTTGCCTTCTCGCACTGCAGGGAGAGGATGGCCCAGGAAAATTACCCGCTTAAAATTCCCGGGCCGACCTTTTCAAACCGGCAGTTCATGGGAGGATACCTCCATTTTACACGGCAGTATGAAAAGGCCTAATGACTCTTGCCTGTGCACACCCTGGAGCCTTATTAAAACTCCCAGCTGCCAAAAATAATTGTCACCCACCCCAGCAGCCCACACACTGAGATACAAGCCATTCCCCAACATTTGGTTCCATTCCTTCACTGGCAAGTCAACGAAGGAAATGAAAGGCAGCTAAGCCAAGCCCACGTCAGACACAGGAAATCATGATCAGACATTCCTGAGTTTCAATGAAGAAAACAGGATTTCCTGTCTCTCGGAGGCAGGAGTCCAACTACACTGATTTAAGGCATTCAATCTGTTCAGTTGCACTCTGTGGAATGAACACTGAATTTTTACAAGGTACAACAGTTTTGCAATTTGCAAGTGGTGTGGTCAACACAAAAGAGCTTACCAAGCGAGTTGCCGAGGGCTACATGAAAGGAAGGGCATTGAATGCTCTAGCAGGGATATCAGATGGTGCATTCAAATCTTCTTCAAAGAGATCAAGCTTAGAGATGTTGAGTGAATGGAGGAGGGTGGAGGTTTTCATGGAAATTTCAGGATTTTGGGTTTTCGTGTTCAATAATGAGTTGAGAAATCCCCTCACATAACTCTCACAAGGTTAATGAATTATTAGCACAACACTGTTTGAGAGTTTATACATTCTCCCAGTATCTGTGTGGGTTTCTTCCAGGCATTTTCTTTCCTCCCATGGTCCAGCATTGGGTTGGTGCATTGATTGATCACATGGGTAAACGAGGGCAGCGTGGGCTCGTGGACTGGAAGGACCTGTTAACTAAATTTAAAAATTCATGCCAAACTAAATGGCGCTGCAGACAATAATTGCTCCACCTTGGAGTGGGGAATATCGCACCCATTTGTTGGCAGGTAAGATTTTTTTGGCTGGATCTTTGCTCACATGATGTGAGATTCACTGAACTATTATCCACCAATGGCGATGCCAGAGTTCAAAGCAAGCATGATTTTCAGCCTCACCCTTTGTGCTCGTGGAACCTCCAGGGGTTTTTATTTCATCATTGGATTTACAATAGCATTGGGGTTTGGCCATGATGAAAACAGTGCTGAAAATAGTCAACAGGTCGGGCAGCATGGTTGGTGTAGTGGTTAGCGCATTGCCTTTACAACACCAGCAATCGGGAGAGGGGTTCGAATCCCGTGCTGTCTGTAAGGAGTTTGTACATTCTCCCGTGTCTGCGTGGGGTTTCCCCAGGAGCTCCAGTTTCCTCCCACCCTTCAAAACATATTGGGGAGGGGGGGGTAGGTTAATTGGATGTAAATTAGGTGCCGCAGGCCTGAATGGCCTGTTACTGTGCTGTATTCCTAAATTTAAAATTTAAACGGAACTAATATTTCAGCAGGAGGAGTTCAATGAATCGAGCAACATCAGTAGGAGGGAAAGAATTTGTTGACGTCTCAGAGCAAAACCCTTCAGTTCAGGTGGCATGGTTGGAGTAACCAGTTAGTGCAAAGCTACGACAGCGCCAGTGACCCAGGCTCTAATCCAGTACTATCTGTAAGGAGTTTGTATTTTCTGCCCATGACTGCATGGACTTGTTCCAGTTTCCTCCCACATTCCAAAGATGTATGGGGTTGGTAGTTGAATCGGGTGTTGTTAGGGGGTGCAGGCCTGTGGACTGGAACGGCCTATTATCGAGCTCTAAATTTAAAATCAAACCAGACTGTTCTTTCTATCCCACCTACTGAAGCTACTCGACCCAATGCAGCTCCACTTTCCAGCACCCACCGCCTCCTTGTGTGAATTTGGTAATAACGATTCTGCTCAACGACCTTTCAGTAGAACAAGAAAGAGATCAGAAGACCCAAAAGGTTGACTGTTTTTCCGTCTGAAGATGCCACCTGGCTTGCTGAACTTTTCTAGCATATTCCATCTTTGTTTCTGGATTCATGTAGAAGTTCACTCAGTAGGCTTGAGGAAAATAAATAAACTTTCTAAAGCTCTGCTCTCACCTTTTTTGCATGTAAAGCTGCCACAGATATGGCCCTCGTGGACCCTCCTGCTTCCCAACCTCTTTCTGTCCTTCCTTGGTGCACTTCCCCATGCTGTTCACAAGAGGAGGGTGTTTCACTCTGTACAGGTCAGAATGCTCTCACTCCATCCAGTGACAGACTGCTCACCATTCCTTCTTCCTTCATTCTTGCGCATGATATGAAGGTAGTGTGGAGGAAACAGGCAGGCTGCAGGAGGACTGAGGAGAATGGGAAGAGAAGTGGCAATGGATCACAATGATGGAAAGTGTGCTTTGGTAGAAGACATAAACGGGTACATTATTTTTTTCAAATGGGGAGAAAATTGAAAATTCCCAGATGCAGAGGGACCTGGGAGTCCTCCTGTAGGATAGCCTGAAGGTAAATATGCATGTTGAGTCGATGTGGAAGAAAGCAAATGCAATGCTGACATTCATTTCAAGAGGAATAGAATATAAGAGCAGGGATGCGATGCTGAGGTTTTTATAAGGCACTTACGAGACCTCATGTGCAATGTTGGGAGCAGTTTTGGCCTCATTTCAGAAAGGATGTGTAGATGTTACAGACGGTTCAGAGGAGGTTCTCAAGGATGATTCTGGGAATGGAAGGGTTATCATCTGAGGAACGTTTCACGGTTTCATGGCTCTTGGCCTGTACGTTGAAATTTAGGAGAATGTTGGGGGGGGGAGAATCATTGAAACATTTTGAATGTTGAAAGGTGTGGACAGAGTAGCTATGGAAAGGTTGTTTCCCCATTTGAGAGAGTCTTGGTCAAGAGAGCACAACTTTAGGATTGAAGGGTCTCTACTTAGAACAGAGATGTGGAGGAATTTCTTCAGACAGCGTGGTGAATCTATGGAATCTCCAAGTTCAGATTTATTGACAGAGTACATACCTAACATCACATACAACCCTGAGATTCTCTTCCTGTGGGCACGGCAGAATTTCTACTTACAAAAAAAACTGTACTCAAGAAATGATACATAAAGAAAAGAGAAATGTAAACAAAGAAAAATGTAAAAAGCAGTGCAAGATGGAAAATAAATATTCAATAACAAATAAGATGTGAAGTAAGAGTCCTTGAATGAGTCTCTAATTGAGTTTGTAGTTAATTTTGATGGTGGAGGGAGTACCAGCTGTTCCTGAACCTGGTGATGCAAGTCCTATGATACCTATACCTCTTTCCTGATGGCAGCAGTGAGAATTTGTTCCCACAGGCAGTTTGTGGAGGCCAAGTCATTGGGTCCCCTTTAGGCAGAGATCAACGTGTTCTTGATTTACCAGACCTTCAAAGGTCAAGGAGAGGTAGTCAGGAAGTGAGGCAATGAAAAAAATGGATCAGCTCATGATTAAATGGTGGGGCAGACTCAATGGGATGAGTACCATATCTGCCAGTGTATAGGACGACCCATCGAATTTCCGACTTAAAACATCAGTTTGCTGTATAAGATGACACCCCCTCCCTTTCCAAGTCTGGCACTTACCACTGAAAACTGACTAGCAGAGTGATGCTGTTACAATATTTTAACACCAAATTACCCAGTAAAGGTTTTAATTTTATTAGCATATTTTAAAATAAACCACCGTCGACTCCTTTAACAGGTTGTTTAAAGTCTGCACAGATCTGACCTCAGTCAAAATGGACTGATGGGAAGTGCTGAAACTTTCTTGCTGACTAACTGGACAGGCACAAGTTTGGGCTTATTCATGGATGTCATTGGCTGATGCAGTGAACTTTAATGTTTTTCCCAATCCTTTGAAATTGAGGAAGTAACCCTGCCCTGCCCTGCTGAACGGCCAATGCCCCTCAATTCGTGCATGCAGTCTGAAAAGCTTTCCGGAACATTGCCGTTTGTGCAGAGATGAGCTGGGTTGTCAGCATGAGTAAGGTGATCAAGTGCATCTAGGCCCTGATAGGGGCACTTGAATTGGAGCTGGTGGGATGGGGATAGGATATGGAGGGGAAGGGGGATAATGCCAGTGGCATTGAGACACTGTTGTCAAAGTTCAGGTTTTTTCCTCAGCGTACTACCTTAATTTTGAGGTTATTTTTAATTTAAACAATCCTCCTATACACCCACATATACAGCAGACTAATTTTACTCCTATGTCTTATAGGACAGCACAGTTAGCTCAATGCTATTACAGCCCAAATCTTGAAGCTATGTCCCTTATTTTTCCTCTCACCAACCAGTGAAAACAGCTTTCCTAACTTTCGTCTATCCTTTTCATAATGTTCTGCATTTCTGCAGGGCGGCCCAGTTGGTGAAGCGGGTAGCGCAACGCCTTTACAGGGCAAGTGATAGGGACCAGGGTTGGAATTCCATGCTGTCTGTACATTCTCCCCATGTCTGCGTGGGTTTTCTCCGGTGGCTCTAGTTTCCTCCCACCGTTCAAAATGTAGTGAGGGTTGTAGGCCAAAAAGTTATGAGATCCCCTCTTCTGAATTCCAACAAATACAGTCCCAATTTGCCCATCTGAAAGAAGAAAGTTTTCCTCCTCTCAATTCTCAGCAGGCTCTCTTATTCTGAGGCTGGATTTTCTGACAGCTAGACATCCTCACCCAAGAAATGTGAAAATGTGGACACTTCAGAGGTGAACTGTCCTTTCTCTCAATTGTAGAGAACATGATTAAAGTTTACTCAATCCCTCCGGGGGTGGGGGTAGTGGTTTGCAGAGGTTGAAAAACCATTGATCCGTTCTCTCTGGAGTTTGGATGGTGGGGTGGAGAGCTTGCTCAGATTCTAAGACTTGATGCAGTACATGTTAAGAGGCTCTATGAAGTCTAGTAGTGGGACTCCTGCAAGCATTGGCTGGCAGGAATAAGATGAGATAAATGGTTATGTCTTAAAGACTGTGGATGTCCAGAAAACTGTGCATGGTTCAAGAGCCATGGTTTTATTGCAAGGCGAGCCAAATTATGGCTCCCAGGCCAACTGCAGCCATTTTTAAGTGTCCCAGAATGAATTTTAAAAATAAAATGGAATATGGCCTGTTAGAACATAGTCTCTAACAATAAATTGCTTTGTATGTACCTTACACTTCTTAGTTTCAACACTAGATGCTGCTGCCATTTTCAACAGCTACTAGACGAACGGTTGAAATGTTACTCATCGATGGAAAATGTTTATTTGTTTTTAAAAAAAATAGTCACCTCAGTTGATTAAACATGATGGGACTAAAAAAGATGGAAAATACCAAGGAAGCACTGAAAATTTCAGACACGTTGGGAAAATGAATACTTTTTCACATAAGTCGAGGAGAAGGCATGCTTGTTTGATTTGCAAGGAATCTGTTAACATTTCTTTAATAGCCTATCTCCAGATTTATACATTGCATCGTAATCATTAAGGTGGACACTTTGGCCATGAACTGTATTCACTGAGAGTTGTGGTGGAATTTTGGAGACTGCCTTGTCCCTTTCTTGATCTTTTCTCCTGTTCTTATTTTGCACCCAGTTTTTTATTTTGCACTGCTTTTTGAATGAGAGTTTTAAAGAGTTTTACTGTATTCATTTAAATTTAATTTAAGAGCAGCAGATACAGAATGCCTGCTGTATATGTGAGCACATCACTAAACTACTATAATATCAACCATTAAACTGTTCAGTAGTGCCGAATAGTTATTTTGATAGAAGTGTAACTGGTTGAAAACTCCCAAGCTTAATATTGTTTGGCCTGCGACTCCTTGCATTTTCTATGTGGCCCACAACCAAAAATGTTTGGCCACCCCTGTTTTATTGCATGGGTGCTCACGATTGAGGAATTGTTTGCTTTCCCTCATCACCCAGTTGCACGCATATAATCATTTCCAGACCCAGTCGCAGGCACACAAGTTCACAAACACCCACCCCCACACTTAAAAACAACCCCATTTGAAGACCCTCTGTGAAGCTTTCACCACATCAGAGGTCGGACCTGCACACTACCCAAACACCAACACAATGATGAGAAGCTCAATTGTCTACACAGGAAAGGGAGAACAAAGCAAATTCATTTCAAAGGTCTGCACAAAGCCGACTGCTTTTGTTTTTCAAGATGCAGTCATCTCTGTGAACCTGTAGCAAATATGGATTTCAACTGAGGTTGAACTGAATTGCAGTGAAAACCATAAGGCGTATTTAAAGAATTGCAGCCATGGCATACACCTAGGAACACCAGGTGCTGTAGGTTTCTGTGAGGAGTCCTGAACAAAGTGGCAATACTCTGCCTGCCTTACAATAGACAAAAGTTGAAGAATTTCATGCATGTTATATTCCAAATGTAGTATTATGTGGCAATAATGGAACCTTTATCCTGGGCACCACTTATGATGATACAGCATTGGTCTACTGCAGGAGGAAACCTCTGTACCTGCAGAAGAGTATGGGGACATCACCTGTCAATCAGCTGACCTGAATAGACCAAGCCCCACCTGGTTGGGTGTCAATCACCCTCTGGGCTATAAGCCCGAACTGGCCCTTCGAAGAGACTCATGAGTTTATAGCAGCTCTCCTCACAGCTGGCTCTGTGGAAGTTTGTCGAATAAAGCCTGTTGTACTGTCTTTAGATTTTGTGTGTTTGCTTCTGACTGACAGCGCACCACACCACTCAAAGGGGGTCGCCACTGTCCTTGCCTCACCTGCCCAATATCTTTGCTCTCTGTTTGAACCTGCTGTGCTGAGTTTCTCCAGCATTGTTTCATGGTGTCTGTAGACTTGGGAGTTTTACTCTGAGAAGGATGTTTTGTTTCTCTTGCCTGTTGATTTGCTCAGCAGTCTGGCATGTTGCTGGTTACGGAGAGGCCAAGGGCTATCACGTGTGTGTCCCACTGTCGAGCTCGGCCTTCGTTCCAGTGTTGGTCATGTCACAGCTGCCCCTTGCTCCCTGCCTGAGAGCCAGGCCATGATTTCCAAACTTCAGCCTGTGTGTGTGTCCTGGCGGCTGCTGGCATCACTGCCTCTCCTCTCGTCGACAAGGCTCAGCATTTCTGTAGTGCCTCGTGAATGTGAGTAGACCACCTGTGGTGCTGGGTGAGTGGAGGGAGTTGTCACTTTTACTGTCTACACTCATATTTCCAGTGTTTCTGCGTGCAAGCACCAGCACCTACATTCTACATTTAGTTATGAAAAGGCTTTATGCAACAACGGGTAGTAATCTATACTCGTGGAAAGCAATTTTTAAAAATGTATCTTCACCTGGTTAAATATTGCACACACAAGCACTGGCTGTCATGTGAATAAACAGATTATTAAAATGGATTCCTAAACAAAGTGTGTACATTGCAGACAAAAAAATTGCATTTTAGAATTCAAAGGATTCTGTCTGAGATTTTTAATATTTGAATTGAAATATTCACATAACTCTGGCCACGAATAAACTGACCAATGGCCGTCCTTGTTACCCATAATCCCCCACGCAGCTGGAACTGCTGTCAGCACCAGCAAAACGCAGAGTGTTTCCAGATGTGTGGGGTTTTATAGGTAAGGGAGGTGGCCATTTTACCTGTCGAGGCTGCCAGGAACGGCAGGTAATAAAAAAAAAAGGCTTGACGTGATTCACAGTCCAGGATTCTGTTGGTGAGTGGAGGTGGGGGAGAGCAAAGGGAGAGGGGGAATTGAGAAGTGGTGGGGCCTTTCCTTTACTAAAGCACAGCCTAAATGACCAAGCAACATGCGGAATTTACAAGGATCTGTCAGACGGTGCGATTCGTGCATGCAATTGTGCATGCAAATCACCTAACTGTAAACTTTGTGAGGTTTTTTTAACAGAGGCTATTTTACCAAGATACACCATAGGTCAAAACACAGATGCTGGAGGAAGTCAGCAGGTCCCACAGGCTGGGGAGAAGGGAAGCATGAGAGGGGAACAGACAAAGGGTTAATTGGATATGATAAGAGAGCAGGTGTCTGAATAGAAGACTGGGGAAAAGGGAAGAATGGGAGGGGAAGGAGCTCAGACCAACAGGCAAAGGTTTAATTGGATCTGATAAGAGATTCACAAGTGAAGTAGTGTTCCTCCCCTCCACCGCCAATTGCTCCCTTGGCATCTACCTCTTTGACTGCAGGAGATGCTCCACCTGCGTCTACACCTCCTCCTTCACCACCATTCAGAGCCCAAACAGTTCTTCCAAGGGAAGCAATGCACCTCTTGGGGGGTGGTAGGGGGGGGGGGGGAAGCAAGACCAGCTGAGTTCCTCCAGCATCTGTGTTTTTACTACAATCACAGCTTCTGCAGACATTTGTGTTTCACTTCTTAAACTTGATCGTGCTCATGGGCCAGAGTTTGTAATGATATTGACCCATGTTAATAACACAGTATGGGTATTGAACCTAACCCAATTTGCCTTGAATGAGAATAGGACGTGACATCAGAGGTCCAGTTCTGCTGCTGATTGCCACCTATCAAAAGCAGGAGATTGAGTCTTGTGACCATGCATTTGCACTGCTTAAAGGGACTGTGCAATAGGGACTTCTAAAGGGGACAAGAAACTGCAGACACTGGAATCTGGAGCAGACACTGCTGGAAGAAGTCCGATTAAATGCTCTACAGCGGGTCAAACAGCATCCATGGGGGGTGGAGGGGTGCATGGGGGTGAGGTGAGAAGGTACGGCTGAGACTTTGTAACAATCCTTCATCAGTGCTTAGCCCTCAGTTCTGGCAGACAACATTCGTACGTCCCACTGCCCCATTACATACTTACCCTGCCACAGATAGTACTTACTGCTACAGAGACATCACCTAAATCCCCTGTGCTGCACTCACCCACAAATGGGATCCTCATTGGCAGTATTGGGACACAGGTCTATCAGCAGGGTGATGAGGCATGGATCAGTTGTTATGGAATCATTACTCTTGTTGTCCCAGGCCGCAGACGTTGCCAAACTAAAGCTTGAAGTCTACACGCCCAGGACATGAGAAACAGGAGCAGGAGTCGGTCATCTGGCCTGTGGAGCCTGCTCCGCTGTTCATTGAGATCATGGCTGATCTGGCCATGGGCTCAGCTCCACCTACCCACCAATTCCCCTTACTCCACCCGTTGGGGAGGCTGAGACCATCAGAGTTTAGGAAATATTTGACGGGCATTTGGAAGGCTGCAGACCAAGTGTAGGGAAATGGGATGAGTGTGGGTTCTGGATGACCAGCATGTCTGACCCTATATGAAAGGCTTCACAGATTAACGCAATAATTTTCAGTCCTGCCTGCCAAATGAATTGGTTACTGATAATACTCTGATGGCAGTGAAGGGGATGAACCTGACAGCTTTAATTTTGATGGAAAGAGGGTCGGGCTGAGATTTGTTGGGAATGTAAAGTTCTCTTCCGCTGCCTCCACAGGATCTCGCTGCTATTGGAAGCAGATGGTGTTGAAATCTGGTGTGGTGCTCACTCTGTTGACGGGTGCAGGCTGCAATGCCACTCTATCAGTCCCACAACTGGCCCACTAAACCAGCCCAGTTAGCATGATGCTGCTATGGAGTAATTGACACCAGGCTTGAATCTGGCGCAGTCTGTAAGGTCTGTACATTCTCCCCGTGGCCAGGTGCTCCGGTTTCCTCTCATCCTCCAAATTTTTATGGAGTTTACAGGTTAATTGGGTGTAATTGGGCAGCACAAGTTGCAATGGCCAGAAGGGTCTTTCTATGATGCTGCATTGTTATAATTAAAACATGTCTACATCCTCAACCGAAGATGTCCCATGGTACTATTTCAAAGAATAATCTCCTGCCATCATGACCCTGTTTATTCTGCATACAAAATAGGACTTCGATGTGCACGCATTGTCTGTTGAATTTCCTCTGCTCTCCTTCAAGTACTTCATTGCCCAATGACTGATCTGGACACCATCCTGTCAACTTTCTACAAGAGCTCTATCGAAAGTGGCCTGTCTGGCTACATCACAGTGCATTTGATCAGAGGTCAATCTGAAGGACCATAATACCATAAGAGCGGCAGAGAAGATCACTCACACTTCCCCCCCCCCCCATTCCTCCCCCCATTCCTCCCCCCATTCATGTGTTCTACTGGGACTGTTGCTAGAAGAGGCCACTCAAAACCCTTACCATCTCACACACTGCACCTTTCAGCTACTCCCTTCGGGAAAGAGATAAAGACATCCAGGCTGAGAAACAGTTTCTTCCCACGGGCAATGAGACTGCTGCACAACCGAGTTGAACTGCTCACACCAACCCTCCAAGACTTTACCATTTATTAAATAATATTTATTTTCACGTTGCTTACCTAGAGTAGAGCCTGTCGCCACAGGTGATGTAACATGCATGTGCGAGTCTAGCGGGAAGAAGGAGGGGGTTGTGAAGGGAATAATAAAATGTTGACATCATTTTGTTTTGTACTGAAGAAGAGCTGAGATTGTTCTTTTAATGGTTTCTGTAATGTCTATCTAACAGACATTATATACATACTCCATATGCATCATTTCTCGGTATCTGTGCTCTGTCTGGATTGTATTTGCCTGTTTTGGCACCAAGGACCGGAGAATGTTGTTTCATCAGGTTGTACTTGTACAACTGCATGATAATCAACTTGAACCTCCTGGATCATCCCTCTGCCTCCACAGGTGCTGCCTGATCCCCTGAGTTTCCCTACCAGTATTTTTTTGTTGCTATTGGTGATTTGGGATGTTCTGCAAGAGACGTGAAAGGCAATGGATGAATTCAAGCTCTTCCCATTCAGCACCTGACTCCAACCACTTCCTGCTTCCCCGGACAAATACAATCAGCACTTGCCTGCTGCCAGCTGTGTCCAATGCTATTAAAAGGATCCTCAAGCTTTCAGGGGGAAGCAATTGTCACATTCTGTGTAATATGCCAAAGAACTTGAATGCTCCCTTCCCTGCCTCACTGGAGCTTTGAAATGAAATGAAACTTCCAGCAATGCAATTGTTTCTTCATGGAATTCCTATTGTGTTTAGCCCTCTGGGAGTAGTGGGTGGGGGGGGGAATGAGGGGAGGAGGAGCGGGAGATGCAAAGGGGCAGGAGAGTGAGGAATAAGGAAGAGGGGAAGAGGAGGAGGGGGTGGAGAGTGAGAAGAGAGGGGGAGCAGGAGGAGGAGATGGAAGAGGAGGGGAGTAGTCTGATGAGGGAGGGGAGGGGGTGCGGAAGGAGGAAAGGGAAGAGGAGGGTGGATGTGAGGAAGGAGGAGATGGAGGGGGCATGGAAGGAGGAGGGGGTGGAGTGATGAGGGAGAGGAGGAGGGGTGGAGAGTGAGGGAAGGGAGAGCAGAAGGTGGGGAGAGCAAAGGGAGGAGAGGGGGGGTGAAAAGTGATGAGGGAAGGGAGAGCAGAAGGTGGGGTGAGCAGAGGGAGGGGAGGTGGAAAGTGATGAGGGAAGGAAGAGCAGAGGGAGGAGAGGGTGGATTGCACAGGGAGGGAATGGGAGCAGAGGGAGGAGGAGGGAGGGGGTGTGGAGTGTGAGGAGGGGAGCAGAGAGAGGAGAAGGAGGAGGAGGGTGGAGAGTGATGAGGGAAGGGGAGGGAGGACGAGAGGGTGGATTGTGTAGTGAGGGGATAGGGAGGAGGAGTAGGAGGGGGATTACAACTAGTTTACTCCACATGCTGCATTACTCATTGACTGTTGGAAATACGCCTGGAAATTCCTATCAGGCAGTCCAGCATATTCATTTCAATTACACACTGCAGGGCTTTAAACCCTGGGGACTAAATTTCCCTTCTGCCAATCTCAAACATGAAGCTCCACCATATCATTCAGTGAGTTCAATGTTGGGTCAGGAGGTCAGTTAGCATCTTACATCAGAACTTGCAGTGGAGAGATCGGTGCTGGCATTCTGGAAGGGCAGGCATTCTTGGTGAATACAAGCCTTTCAAAAATGTATTTGAGCTCTCTGAACTTCAGCCAAAAGCAACCAACTGAGACAGTCCTTGGAATTGCTGAGCACAGAAATAGACCCTCCAGCCCACTGAGTCTATGCTGACCAACACCCACCCATTTTTTTTATTTCCTCCCCCCATCAACTCTTCCCCAGATTTCATCACTCTCCTACACATGAGGAGGCTATTTAAACAGATGATCATTCTTCCAAGCTGCATGGCTATGAGATGGAAACCAGAGTACAGGACAAACGTGCAGACTCCACACACTCAGCACCAGAGGTCAAGATCGATCCAGGGTCCAGTGAGGCTGTACTGTGCGACCCATAGTTAAAGCACTTTACTGATTTCTCCAAGGGCAAACTAACGCTTAGCATAGTATTTGGTGAGCTCAGCCATCACTACAAACAAGGTTTGTGGCCAAAATATTGTGGAGCAGTCCAGTAAGAGCATTGAGTGGAAGTTTGCAGACACTGTGATTGTAGCAAAAACATGCAGTAAATGCTGGAGGAACTCAGCTAGTCTTGCAGTATCCAGGTAAAGATATATTACTGACAGAAGGCCTGAGCCCTTCTTCAAGGTATAAGCAAAAAACCAGGCAGGCGTCTCAATAAAGATAGAGAGAAAGGTGAGAATTTGGAGAGAATGGGAGGGCGAGGAATCCAGACCAATAGACAAAAGGTGTTAATTGTATATGCTAAGAGGAAAGGTGAGAATTGATTTTGGCTCTGTGAAAGGAGAACAAGGGAAAAGGAGAGAGAGAGAATATGAGACAAAGATGGGGAAGGGGAACAGTTTTAACAGAAACCAGAGAAGTTTTTTTTTAAATTTTTTATTTTTCACACCATAAATCACAATAGCCATGATATACACTTTTTCTTTTCCACACATTTACAGTGACTTTTTCTCCCTCCCCCCTACCTCCTCCCAAGCCACCCCCCCACCCCCCCCCTCTCATCCATTTTAGGTATACAATCTAGGTTGCATTAATTCAGTTAGACAATGTTGTCATTCAACAAAAATACACCAGAAATTCTACTGAGTCCATTCTTTTCTTTTCTTCTCCTTCCATCAACTTAGGTAATGTTTGTTCCCGGTAGGTTTTCGCTATTGTATTTAATGTAAGGCTCCCATACTTGTTCAAATATTTCAATATTATTTCTTAAACTATATGTTATTTTTTCTAATGGAATACATTTATTCATTTCTATATACCATTGTTGTATTTTCAAATTATCTTCCAATTTCCAGGTTGACATAATACATTTTTTTGCTACGGCTAGGGCTATCTTGACAAATCTTTTTTGTGCATCTTCCAAGTCAATTCCAAATTCTTTATTTTTTATGTTACTTAGGAGAAAGATCTCTGGATTCTTTGGTATATTGTTTTCTGTTATTTTATTTAATATCTGATTGAGATCATCCCAAAATTTTTCTACTCTCTCACATGTCCAGATTGCATGAATTGTTGTTCCCCTTTCTTTTTTACATCGAAAACATCTATCAGATACTGTTGGGTCCCATTTATTTAACTTTTGAGGTGTAATGTATAGTCTGTGTAACCAATTATATTGTATCATACGTAACCTCGTATTTATTGTATTTCTCATCGTTCCAGAACATAATTTCTCCCATGTTTCCTTTTTTATCTTTATATTTAAATCTTGTTCCCATTTTTGTTTAGTTTTACCATTTGTTTCCTTATTCTCCTTTTCTTGCAGTTTAATATACATATTTGTTATAAATCTTTTGATTAACATTGTATCTGTAATCACATATTCAAGGTTACTTCCCTCTGGTAAACTCAAGTTGCTTCCTAATTTATCTTTCAAGTAGGATCTCAGTTGGTAATATGCCAGCGCTGTATCTCCAGTTATATTGTACTTATCTCTCATTTGTTCAAAGGATAAGAATCTACTTCCTGAAAAACTATTTTCTATTCTTTTAATTCCTTTTTTTTTCCCCATTTTCTAAAGGCAAGGTTGTCTATTGTAAAAGGGAGTGGCTAGAAACCAGAGAAGTTGATGTAAATGCCATCTGATTGGAGGGTGCCCAGACTGAATATGGGGTGTTCTTCCTCTAATTTGCGGGTGGTCTCAGTCTGGTAGTGCATGAGACCCTGGACAAGCGTGTCAGCAAGGGAACAGGGCGGGGAATTGAAATGGGTGGCCACTGGGAGATCCACGAATATTGAACCAATGGCTGGGTTGTCTACTCTGCGGACATGTGCAGGTGTCAGATTTCAGCCCAGCTAGACCTCTGGTGACCTTTCAGGTTCATTGATGTCTGTCACTCTCAGAAGGAGAATTCATTCTGCGGTTATGACAGGGTTGACATACATAATCTAAAAAAACTATCGATAGGGTGGAATAACCTCCTGGATAGGACAAGGAAGTTGTTTTCTTAAACTCACAAAACAAGGCTAAGATGAGTGATAACACCTCTTCGTGGAACCCAGAACATGACAACAGGCCCTTCAGCTCATGATGTAGTACCTGCTCCACAACAATCTAAACCTTCCCTACCTCACACCCACAACCCATGATATTTCTTACCTCCGTGTTCCTCGAAACTATTGAATGTCCCTATTTTTCAAGCCTCCACCACCACCACTGGCAACACACTCCAAGCACACATCATTCTGTGTGCAATAAACTTACCTCTGATATCTTCTTGAAAGTTCCCTCCATTCACCTGAAATTGATGTTCTCTGGTTTGGCCATTGCCACCCTGGGAAAACGACGCAGGCTGGCCCATCTCATTTATGCCTCTCGTAATCTCGTAAGTCGCCTGAATGAGAAAGTTCACTCAACCTTCCTTCATAAGGCATTCTCCAATTCAGGCAACATCCTGCTGAACCTCCTCTGTGCCCTCTCAAGCATCTGCATCATAACTCTAATGAGGCAACCAGACCTGAACACCATGTGGTTTAACTGGAGTTTTCTAGCTGTTAAACTCAATCCCTAACCAATGAAGGGCAGCACACTTTACGTCTCCTTAACCATCCTATCGACTTGCACAGCAACTTTGAAGGATCTATGAACCTTGTCCCCAAGATCCTTCTTTGCCTCCACACTGTTAAAAACCCAGCCATTACCTATATCTGCCGCCTTCAAGTTTGACCTTCCAAACTGTACCACATCGCACTTATCCAGATTGAACTCCATGTGCCATTTCTCTGCTCATCCCTGCATCCTATCTGTATCCTGTGGTAACCGATGACATCCTTTCACATTATCCACAACACCAGCTGCCCTTATGTCATCTGCAAACTTACTGACCCACCTTTCTACTTTCAGTTATAAAAATCACAAAGAGCGGAGGTCCCATTACAGAGTCCTGCAAAATGGATCTCTCGCTCTGCCTTCTGAGGACAAGACACTTCCAAACACACTCAGCCACGTTTCCCCTGATCCCATGACTCATGACTTTCTAGATAAGCCTACCATGGGGAACCTCATCAAATGCCTTCCCAAAATTCAAAAGGACCACATTCATTGCCCTACCTACATCTATTTCTTTATCACTCTCTTGATAAAACTCACTTAATTTCATGAGGCACAGTCTGCCAATCATGAAACCATGTTGATTATCGCTAATTAGACTGCGATTCTCCAAATACTTTGTCTTTTTCTATCCTTGTCCATAGTTATTCTGAAGATCAAGGAATTGTGGTCATTGTCTCTGAAATGCTTCCCCACCGAGAAATCTGTCACCTGACCAGGTTCATTACCCAGTATTAGATCCACTATGGCCTACACTCTCATCAGCCTGTCCACTTACTATATCAGGAATCCTTCAAAGACACATCTGACAAATTATGACCAAGGCGAGGCCAGTCAATCTTTGAAAAGTTGGTCTCCCATGCCACCACCCCTGTTATTGCTGCACTTTCCAAAGTCTATCTACTTATCTGCTCCTCAGTGTCTGGTGGCTATTTGGAAACCTATAAACTATTCCCATTTGAGTGACTACTCCTTTCCTCTTTCTGACTTCCACCCACATTGACTCAGCTGACAATCTCTCCACAACGTCCTCCCTTTCTACAGCTGTCCTTGATTGGCAATTCCACTCCCCTACTCCTTTTATCCCTCTCACTATTCCTTTTGAAACCCCAGTACCTGCCTTCGTATCAGCCAAGTCTCTATAATGGCCTCAACATCATAATTCCACATACTAATCCATGCTCTTAAGTTCATCACCCTTATTCTTAATACGTCTCAAGTTCAAGTTCAGGTATGTTATCATCCTTTTGTACAAGTACAACCTGACGAAACAGCATTCTCCAGCCCTCAGTACAAAATCAGGCAAATACACATCTAGATATAAGGCACATACAGACAAACGATACATAGGCAGTACATATATGTACCTTGCAACCGACTAAAGGCAGTTTTGTGTAATATTACACTGCTTTTAATACATGACAATAAAGAAATGTGTAATCTATAAAAATAAATCAATATTGTTTAATAAATAGTAGAATCTTAAGGGTGTACTTCTGCATCCTCACTGCCCATGGGAAGAAGCTGTTTCTCCTCCTGTGGTTCTGGTTCTGATACTCCTGTATCTTTTTCCCAACAGAAGTAGTTGAAAGATGCTGTGTGTGGGGTGGTAGGGGTCGCAAACGATTCCTGCATTAAAGTGAACACATTTCAACCCATCCAACTGACTGCATTTATGCTCCACCCACTTTCTCACAGTCTCGCTGCACAATGCCTTTCCAGCAACTGCTCCATCATCTGGCCCAACACCCTGGTCTCCATCCCTCTGCCCAGCTGCTTTGAACCTTCATTTCAACTCTTGTGATAACTACCCCTTCAGGTAATAATATCAGAATGAAGGACACACTATGCTTTCCCACTTCAATGGCTCTGCACTTGCTTCTTGTTATCCTTTCTGCCTGTCTATTGATAAGCAAGACTGCATCATTAACCACTGAACCAATGGCTGTTGCAGGCACTTTACATCTCAGTGGGTATGTGGTGTTTACTGAATGTTAAGGCAGATTAATAAATAACATATTATTTCTAAAATTCGATGAGGCAATCCAACTGTAGCTCAGCAGTTTTTTTATTAACTATATTGCATTTTGCTGTTTTTTTTAAATATATGTGAACATAAAGTGCCTTAAAAGATTCAAAAGGTAACTGTATATTCTTTTTTAACCAACCATTCTACGAAAAGGTGCTCAAGAGTCTTTGAAATGTAACAGTAATGTCAATGCAGTGTAATGGCTGCGCAGACAGTTCCAATTACTTTTGTCGAAACAACCCTGAAGGATCAATATTGCAAATGAATGGGGTCAAGGGTAGAAGGAATAATATTCAAAGTAATTATTCAGGTGAGCACAGGGGAAGGATGTTCTATTTGCCTTGATATTCATTATTTCTTCTCCATGGATTGTCACCTTGTGGTGGAGAAGCTTGTGTGGTCCTGAGATCCCGCAAGTGGTGTGCCTGGTAGGGTCACCCAAGGCGGTAAGGTGAAGGGGAGGTCACTGACAAAGAACAATCCAATTAAATCCTCAATGGTGGAGCAGGCAGACGAAGTTACTCTGAACTCAACGACTGTGAAGGCGAGCAAAGACAGCAACAAATCCATCAGCTCCAGTGTGCTTCTTGGAGTGCCACATCAATACATGTTAAACAAATACATGCACAGGCATTTTCATTCTATGGGTCAGCGGAATGAAGACCATCATCCTCAACTACAATGGATAACCACAACTATGTTCATTACAGTCTACTGGGATTAATTTAAAGAGGCAATTCAGTCATGATAGAAAGAGTTTGGAGAGATGTGGACCAAATACAGGTAAATGGAATGAAATGGGCTGGGCAGCCTTGTCAGAATGGACAAGATGATCATATCACAGAATATGACAAAATACCTGAGCAGTATAAAATCCCTTTTTTTATATAAGGGAATCTTAAGTATATTTTATCTATTTTCCATTCCACATTAATTCTGGCTATATTATGAGGGATGAATTAACTATTAACTCAATATAATCATGATATTTTGAATGGGATGTTAAGAAAATAATTATGGGTGTACTTCTGATTTACAATTTATGTGTGATGTGAATATGATATGATTTGATTAATGTTACTAATTAGAAGGCCACATAGAAAAGGGTTTCTATTAACTTCAATAAAAATACTTAAAAATAAATAAAAGTGGCCAAGTTGGGTTGAAGGGTTTGTTTCCTTTTTGTATGTCTCTCAGCCTCCATCAGCTCTGATGCAGGGTCCCCACCTGAAATGACGCCTGTCCCTAACCCACTGTGGTTAAACAAGAAGGTCTGCAGCGGCTGGGGTTGAGTGCCTGTGGTGCGCTGTTAGACAGAATCAGACACATACAAGGTAAAGACTGAACAACAGGCTTTAATCCGGAAAGACTTCCACAGAGCCAGGCTGGCTGTGGCTGCAGCAACTCTGAGTGAGGCCTCGGGAGGCCGGCGCAGGCTTATATCCCGGAGGGTGATTGACACCCGACTAGGTGGGGCTTGATCCATTCAGGCCGACTGATTGACAGCCAGCCAGGTGTTGTCCTGTCCCCTTACACTCCTGCAGGTACAGAGGTTTCCCCCTCCAGTAGGCCGGTGCTGTACCACTACATTCACTCCCCTTCTTTAAAATTGTCCCGTGGTGGGGGGGGGGGGGGCGCAGTAACAAGGAATCGCATCCACTATGTACATACAATATTTACAGGTTGAGATGATTCGGCGTCTGCCGGGGCCTCTGTTACCGTTGTAGGACTGGCTCCTGGTCACTAGTCAGAGGAGAAGTGGGGGAGCTGGTAGCAGGGGTGTGTGTGGCTGGTGAGGTGCCGCGCAGGGGGGGTGGGTTAGTCTCCTAAAGGCTGAAGAGGGCCCCTCGTGGTCAAAGAGGTCCTGCGTGCCCCATAGCTGCCTGGGGATGGGGATGTATGCCCGGTCAGCATCGTCCTGGGTTGGAGGGTGGCGTGGTGTGGTGGGTGCTCCTGCAGGTACCAGGTCTCTGGTTGAGACAGTGTCCTCCCTGCCACTGCCGAAGCTAACGTAAGCGTAGTTATGGTTTGCATGAAGGAGGAAAACCTGCTCTACCAGCACTTCGGCCTTGTGTGTCCATACACACTTACGCAGAAGCATCGGTCCCGGGGACGTGAGCCATGCTGGGAGTTACATTCCAGTCGCCAACCACCTGGGGAATGAGAACAGGCGTTCATGAGGGGTCTCGTTGGTAGCCGTGCACAGCAGTGACCAAATGGCATGGAGCGCCTCGGGCAGGGCGTCCTGTCAGTACTCAACGGCCCACCCTTTTGACCTGAGAGCCAGGAGGACTGCCTTCCAGACCACCCCATTCACACGGTCCACTTGCCTCTCGGGTTATAGCTTGTCGTGCTATTGGTCGTGATGACCCTCGCCGTCAGGTACTGGCGCAGCTCGTCGCTCATGAAACTAGACACCCAGTCGCTGTGGTTGAAGGCAGGGTAGCCAAACATGGTGAAAATCTGCCCCAAGGCCCTGATGACAGTGGCCATGGAGGTGTCCGGACAAGGAATGGCGAAAGCGAAGCGTGAGTACTTGTCCACTACCGTGAGGAAGTACACGTTTTGGTTCGTGGAAAGCAGGGGCCCTTTGAAGTCCATGTCAAGACATTCGAATGGCCAAGTGGGCTTTGGGGGGGGCGCAGAAGAAGTGGGGTTTACACTCCTCACAGACCTGACAGGCCTCGATCATGTCCCTGATGTCCCTGATGGTGTACGGTAGATTTCGGGACTTAACAAAATGGTACAACCAGGTGATGCCCAGATGGTAGAGGGGCTCATGCAATGCCTGCAACCTGTCGTCATGCATAGATGCACAAGTGTGAGAGAGGTCATCGAGGGAGTCGCTAAACTTCCCAGGTCAGTACTGGATGTCGTAGCTGTAGGTTGCCAGCTCGACTCTCCAGCGCAGGATCTTGTCGTTCTTGATCTTGCTCTTGTGGGTAGTGTTAAACATGAACGCCACGGCCTGCTAGTCTGTGAGGAGTGTGAATCTCCTGCTGGCCAGTTAGTGACGCCAGTGGTGGACCATTTCCACAATCACCTGGGCCTCCTTTTCAATGGCGGGTCTTGGAGAAGAAGGCAACGGGGCGCCCCCCCCCCTTGGTTGAGGGTAGCAATGAAGGCCACCTCGGAGGAATCGCTCTCCACCTGGAAGGGGGAGCCCCATCCACAGCCTGCATCGTGGCATCCGTGATGTCTTGCCTGATGAGGGTGAAGGCTACCTGCGCCTCTTGTGGGAGGGGAAAACTTCTGGCTTGGGCCAGAGGGCAGACTTTGTCCGAGAAGCGAGGGACCCACTGCGAGTAATAAGAGAACAGGCCCAGGCACCTCCGGAGGGCCTTTAGTGAGGGGGGGGAGGGGTAATTCCATTAATGGGCACATCCTTTCTGTATCTGGGCCGATGATTCCATGGGCCACGATGTACCCCAGGATGGCGAGGCAGGTGGTGCTGAACACACACTTCTCCCTGTTGTAAGTGAGATTCAGCTTGGCGGCCATCTGGAGGAATTTTTCCAGGTTAGCATCGTGGTCCTGCTGGTCACGAGAACAGATGGTGACGTTATCCAGATATGGGAACGTCACCTTCAGTTTGTGCCGGTCTACCATGCGATCCATCTCCCGTTGGTAGGCCAGTGCAGGCTTATATCCCAGAGGATGATTGACACCCGACTGGGTGGTGCTTGATCCATTCAGGCCGACTGATTGACAGCCCCTTACACTCCTGCAGGTACAAAGGTTGCTCCCTTCAGTAGGCCAGTGGTGTACCACCACAGAGCCACACACAAATGTGAAGACTCAGCAGATCACGCAGCATCAATCGGAAGTAAAAGGGAACCAAATGTTCAGGCCTGGGGTCTTCATCAGGTACAAGCAAAACCAGTCATTTGCCTAAAAGGAAGGTGGAGAGAGGTAGGGAGGGAGTCACAAAGAGAGGAGCACAGGCCAACAGATAAGAGGCCATAGATAGGTCAGAAGAGAAAAAAGCTGAGAAGTGATGGGAAGAGATTGTAGATCTCTGATAGGATAGGGAATGAAGTGGGTGGGGAGTGGAAGGAAAGGACACAGAGGGCTGGGGTAAAGGAGACACTCGGGGGAGGGGTTTAACAGAAACCAGAGAAGTCAATATTAATTCCAACTGTTAAGAGAGGCTCCAGACAGAATGTAAGGTGTGGTTCCTCCAACTTGCAGGGAGGTTTGGTTTGGCAGTGCATGAGGTTATGGATAGACATGTTGGTGTGGGAAGGACATGTGAAATTGAAATGGGTGGCTACAAGGAGGTCCTGCTGTTGCAACAGATAGAGCAAAGGTCTCCATAAAGTCTCTGATATAGAGGAGAACGGGATGCAGTAAATGACCCTGACAGATTCACAGTGTTGCTTCACTTGGAAGGACTGTTTGGAGTGCTGAATGCTGGTGAGGGAGGAGATGTGGGCATCTATACCATTTCTTGGGGTCACAGAGGCTTGTTATTTGCTCCAGATTCCAGCATCTGCAGTTCTGCAGCATCGAAAGATCAATGAGTGATATTTCAATATGGCTGTGTAATTATGAGCATTGCATAGAACACCTGCTAACAAACTCTAAGCTTTGTCCAGCTGACAAGTTCAGACAAGGGATAAAGTGGAGGTAGAGATAAGCTGGAAACAGACAGGCAGAGTTCTGAACTGCTGAATGGTTGCATCACTGTCTGGTGTGGAGTTGTCAATTCACAGGATAGGAAATAGCTGTGAGAGTTGTGAACTCAGCCAGCGCCATCATGGGCATCAATGTTCACTCCATCAAGGATATCTTCAAGAGGTGGTGTCCCAAGAAAGCAGCCTCTATCATCAAGGACCCTCACCACCCAGGCCATGTCCTCTTCTCACTGCTACCATCGGGAAGGAGGTACAGGAGCCTGAAGACGAACACTCAATGATTCAAAAACAGATTCTTCCTCTCCGCTGTCAGATTTCTGAATGGACAATGAACCACAGACCTGACCTCACTTTTTCTCTTATTTTGCACTAATTTAGTTATTTTAAAAAAATGTAATTTATAGCAATTTTTGCACCTTTAACGCTGCTGCAACACAACGAATTTCATGACAAATGTTCACGACAATAAATCCTAATTCTGATTCTAATTCAGAGATGGCATTCATAGTCCAACCACAAGAGCAGGGGTCATGAAATATCCAGATTATTGGGAAACACATCTGGCTCAGGCACGTCCTTTAGAAAGGAAAATCTTATAGTCTTACCTTGCCTGACCTACAAATAGCTCCATATACATGAATGGTTGAAAATATTGCCAATCTGGAATTAATTTGTTAAATAAAACTCCAAATTATTCTGAAGCCTGTGCTTTAAAACAAACTCCATCCACAGTATAGGATAGTGAAGCGGAGTGGGAAGTTAGAGGATTGGGAAACCTTCAAAGAGCATCAGAGGGTAACTAAGAAAGCCATAAGAGAGGGGAAAATTAAGTACGAGAGGAAATTAGCAAATAATATAATGGAGGATAGCAAAAGCTTTTTTAAATATGTGAAGAGGAAGAAATTGGTTCGGTCCAAAATTGGTACATTAAGAATGGAAAAGGGTGAAATTATTACCGGAAACAAGGAGATGGCTGAGGAATTTAACAAATACTTTGCAACTGTCTTCACCAAGGAGGATATAGGTTATGGTCAGTTAGGGGGTAATGGTCATGCTGTGTCAAGAGACTTGGGGAACTTTCCTGGGGAAGTAGGGGATCTAATGGATATCCGGATCCAGAAACAGGAGGTTGTGAGTAAATTGTTGGGACTGAGGGCTGAACAATCCCCAGGGCCTGATGGGCTGCATCCCAGGGTGCTTAAAGAAGTTGCTATGGAAATTGTGGAAGCACTGGTCGACATTTTCCAAAGTTCCATAGATTCGGGGGAGGTCCCTGAGGATTGGAGAGTGGCTGATGTGGTGCCGATTTTTAAGAAGGGAGGGAGGGAGAAAACGGGAAATTATAGACCGGTCAGCCTGACGTCGGTGGTGGGGAAGATATTGGAGTCTATCATAAAAGGAGTAATAGCAGAACACTTAGGCAGAAATAATAGTATAAGGGCTAGTCAGCATGGATTCCTTAAGGGTAAGTCATGCTTGACTAACTTTCTGGAATTTTTCAAGGATGTGACAAAGAGGGTGGACTTGGGAGAGCCTGTGGATGTGGTGTATTTGGACTTCCAGAAGGCCTTTGATAAGGTACCGCACGGGAGACTAGTGGGCAAGATCAGGGAGCATGGTATTGCAGGTAAGGTGCTGACATGGATAGGAAATTGGTTAAGAAATAGGAAATAAAGGGTTGGGGTAAGCGGGTCTTTTTCAGGATGGCAGGATGTGACGAGTGGAGTGCCGCAGGGATTGGTATTGGGTCCTCAGTTGTTTGTAATTTACGTAAATGATTTGGATGAGGGGATTATTAATAATTTGAGCAAATTTGCAGATGACACGAAACTGGGTGGTGGTGTGGGGTGTGAGGAGGATGTCAGGAAAATGCAGAGGGACTTGGACAGGTTGGGGGAGTGGGCTGCTGAATGGAAGATGACGTTCAATGTAAGCAAATGTGAGGTTATCCATTTTGGGGGCAATAATAGGAAAGCTGAGTATTATTTAAATGGAGACAAGCTAGGGAGTGGGGAGGAGCAAATGGATCTGGGAGTACTTGTTCACCGGTCACTGAAGACTAGCATGCAGGTTCAGAAAGCTGTGAAGAAGGCTAATAGCATGTTGGCTTTCATAAAGAGGGGATTGGAGTATAGGAACAGAGACGCCCTTCTGCAGTTGTACAGGGCCCTGGTGAGACCCCCCCTGGAGTATTGCATCCAGTTTTGGTCTCCAATTTTGAGGAAGGACATACTAGCTATAGAGGGTGTGCAGCGCAGATTTACAAGGTTAGTTCCAGGGATGGCGGGGTTGACATATGCTGGAAGGCTAGAAAAACTGGACTTGTATCCGATGGAGTTTAGAAGGATGAGGGGCGACATGATTGAGGTATACAAAACTATCAGGGAGATAGACAGGGTGAAGTCGGATTACTTGTTCCCAATGATGGGGGAGATGAGGACTAGAGGGCATAGTTTAAGAATACAGGGTAGGCCCTTTAGGATGGAGATGAGAAAACATTTTTTTACCCAGAGAAGTGTGAATCTGTGGAATGCTCTGCCGCAGAGGGTGGTAGAGCCAGATTCACTGATTATGTTTAAAAGAGAGTTAGATAAGACTCTAGTGGACAAAGGAGTTAAGGGTTATGGGGATAAGGCTGGAAAGGGGTACTGATGGTAGTGATCAGCCATGATCTGTAAAATGGCGGTGCTGGCTCGATGGGCCGAAGGGCCTACTCCAGCTCCTATTGTCTATTGTCTATATCATATAAAAAGACTTCAAAAAGACATGGTTAAGAATGGAAGATGAGTTACAGTTGAATATAACCACTTCAAAGTTATGCTTACTTCCAAAATTCTTGGTTATTATCTATCTCTAACTGTCCTCAGTAAAGTGATGGTCGTCAGGGTTCTTAAATGGGAAATAGGAGCAAGTGAATTGCAGTTCAGAAAAGTGCTAGAGAAACTCAGCAGGTTACGCAGCATTCGGGGGAGAGTAAAGGCAGTTAATTTTCAGGCCATTCCTTCACTCAGGACTGAAATTTCGAGTGACTTTTAGCTCTAGATGATGCGTGAACCGCTGAGCTTCTCCAACACTCTTGTGCACTGAAACAGACCCCAGATTTTTTTTTGTTTACCTCCAAGTACAGCAGTTGACCATCTGGCCTGTCGAGTCCGCTCTGCCATTCAATAACATTATGGTGGCTCTGGACATGGACTCAGCTCCATTTACTCACCTTTTCCTCATAGCCTTTAATCCGCTGACCATGCAAAAATGTATCTTGTTGATTCAATGAAGCAGCATCTACTACTTCACCGTCAGATAACTTCCACAGATTTACTACTCCATGTGAGAAACAGTTCCTCCTCACCCTTAAATTGACTCACCCAAATCTTGAGGCTCTTGTTCCCTGGTCCTTGTGTCACCTGCCTGTAGAAACAATTTCTATCTTAAATACTCCCTATAGGGCTATAAGGTGGGAAGTTCCAGGACTGGGCACAAGGATAATTAAGGACTGGCCCTCCAATTCCTGATCACGATGGCATGTGAATTAAATTGGCAAGTACTGGTGGTGTTTCATTTCTTGTAGGTAGTCAATGCCCCTGGTTTAAGTAACTGCAGGTCAACTTATGGATGGTCACTGAAATCACTGGCTGTAATTGGCAGAGGGAAGGAGTGCCTTGTTTATTCCTTTTATCAACAAATTAAAGCTACTTGCAGCTGCAATTACAAGTTTGGTTTATTGGAAATAAGATAGTAATTCGGAATATCATTACTTACATTTCTGTGAAGATTACATGCTTTGAAATTGAGAAATACAAGAACTTGAAAAGTGTATGGGGTATTAATCAAGTGATTGCCTTGTCCTATGCATTGATGAGCTTTGTAAGAGTTGCTGAAGCTGCTTCATGGTCTGGTATGGGGAATACCAATACCCCTGAGCATAAAGCCCTGCAAAAGGTGAAGGTTCCATTATTGTCATGTAATGCTACATTTTAGAATGTAGAGAGAGAGACTCACCACTTTGTCAAGCGCCCCTCACAGAAATGAGGCTCCAGCAAGGAACAAACTCATGATCTCTGGTTTACAAGACCAGTGCTCTAACCACTGAGCTGGTAGACACAGTGCAGGACATCACAAGTAAAAACCCTCCTCACCATTGAGAACATCTACAGGGAGCGCTACCGTCGGAGAGCAGCAGGAATCATCAAGGATGCATACCACCTAGCACAAGCCCTGTTCTCACTGCTACCATCAGGAAAGAGGTAAAGGTGCAACAAGACTCATACCACCAAGTTCAGGAACAGCTGCTACCTCTCCACCATTAGACTCCTCAACAACAAACTCAATCAGGGATTTATTTTAGGACTCTTTTGCACCTTATTGATTTTTTGCCCCTCTGTATTGCACAGTTTGCTTACATTTCTTTACTTGTTTAAATGTGTACCTTGAGTACATTTTCTTTGCACAACCAGTAAGTGGTAATTCTGCCTCACCTGTTGGGTTGTATGTGCTCTGACAATCAATCTGAGATCGGAATCTGAGCTTCACTCACCCAGGAGAGTGGACAGTATTGCACTATTTTCATCATGAGTGCCTTGTAGATGGTGGAAAAGCTCTGAAGTGAATGATTCGCCACATCTTCATCCTGCACAGTCCCTCAGGATGGATGATGCTTTGAATTTAATTTTGTGGACACTTATGTGACTAAAGATTGAGAGACTGGGTCTTTATTCATTGGAGCATGGAAGGTTGAGGGGGGATTTGATCGAGGTAGTTAAAATTATGAGGGGGATTGATAGAGTAGATGTGAATAGGCTCTTCCCCTTAAGGGTAGGTGAGATTGGAACGAGGGGTCATGAGTTAAGGGTTGGGGCAAAAGTTTAGAAGTAACATGAGAGGGAGTTTCTTCACTCAGAGTGATGGCTGAGTGGAATGACCTTCCAGAAAGCAAAGGGTGGCAGTGGAAGGTTGTTTCTCAGACTGGAGGCCCGTGACAATTGGTGTGTTCCAGTGTCTGGCGCTGGGCCCATTGCTGTTTGTAATCTCTAGCGATGATCCTGATGAAAATATGGATGGCATGATTAGAAGTTTGCGGATGTCATTAAAGTGTTTGTTATTGTAGAGAATGAAGAGTGAAGATGGTTCCCAAAATTTGCAGCAGGATCTTGGATCGGTTGGGCAGATGGGCAGAAGAATGGATTGTGGAATTTAATACAGAGAAATGTGAAGAGTTTGTAGCGAACTGCACTGATCCACGTGAACCAGGTCACAGAGGTGCAGGCTCACACTTACTGATGTCACAATGGTCCCTGTGGGGGGTGGGCGCAAAGGATCACGGGGGTCGTGCTAATAAGCTCTTGGAGAGTTCCAGAAAATTCAGTTGATTATTTCAGCTCACGCACAGCTTCCATGTGGTTTTTCTTTCGTTTGCTGCACAGCGCACTGACCACATGTTGCATATTGGTAGGTCTAACCTGAGGAGGAACTATACAGTGAATGGTAGAGCAGAGGGATCAAAGAGTACAAGTATAGAGTACCTTGAAAGTGGCATCACAGATAGGTAGGGTGGTCAAAACATCCCTCCGCTCATTGGCCTTCATCAGTCGGAGAACTAATTATAGAAGTTGGGAGTTGTATAAGGCATTGGTAAGGCCCAATTTGAAGAATTGTGTTCAATTTTCTCACCGTGCTACAGGAAAGATGCTGTGAAACCCCAAAGTCTGCAGATGCTGTGATTTTAGCTAAAACGCAGAAATGCTGGAGGAACTCAGCCAGTCTTGTAGCGTCTGCAGGAGGTAAAGATATATCACCGCCTCAAGCCTCTGCAGGTTCAGCAAGGGGCCTCTCGCCAGAGGTCATGCTTGGGAGTCCAGACATGCCTGTGCGGGCCCACCGGTCGAGAACAGGAACAGCTTCTGGATCATGTATGGGATGTAGTCAACAGGTGACGCAGGGCGGGATGTGTGTTAGAACTGTAATGGAGTCGCACCTAATAAACTGAGGTCAGTCTTGCTCAGCATAACCTTGTTTGTTCTTGGTTCCTTCAGGAGATTTAGTAACCCCAACAAATCTGCCCATTTCGAAGAGGACCTCGGTGAATTCCCATTGCCCCAGACTTCCATCATCTCAAGGACAGCACTTGACTGAGCAACCCCTAACAGTCATTGGCAAATTACGTGTGCTTGTTTCACAGCTGCAAGGACAACCCGATCATGATGCTTATTATCATTCTGACTCTCTATCCCATAGAATGATGATGCTCCCTCTCAGTCAGTTTGTGGAGTTTGATACGAGGATACCCCACTCATCAGAAAGGAACAGCATGGGCATGAATGGATTTAGGTGAGTAGGGGTTGCACAGGTCCAGACCCACCCTCTCACCTATCCCCTCCTAGATCCAGTGGCATGGTGAGGTCCAAGACAGTTGGGGGAAGTTCCGTTGCAGTGAATGGCCAGACCAAGCTTCGATGCAAAGGATACCCTTTCCGCGCTTCATGGCACAAGTTTACTAGATGGCCGTTGATCCTACGAGATGGTTCGTCCGCCCTTTGGCAGGTCTTGTTTTTCATCCTGCAGGATGTCTAGCCACCCTCTGCACCAGGCAAGCCTGGTGGGAGAGCTGGTTCGAACATATACAGGTTCGATCATATACATGTCGACATCGTGGAGCCCCTTCCAGTCTCTTTTTTATTTTTCACACTGTGAACCATATCAACCAAAATATGTACAAACGTATCACATTAAATTTGCACAGCGGTCTATTTTCTCCCCTTTTTTTCCCTCCCTTTCCCTCCCTCCCCTCTACCCACCCCCCTCCAAAACCCATAAATATTCAACATATACAATACAATGAAACCATAAAATAATATTTTCACACAAAGGAAAATAAACAAGAAAAATGTGTCATCTATTTATTACACACTGAATCTAGTCGTTTTGTCTTATCATTTTCATTCTCATTTTAGGGGATGGAGGTCGTAGGCAAGCTCTCTCTGATATGTTCCATGTATGGTTCCCAAATTTGTTCAAACATTATGACTTTATTTTTTTAATTATATGTTATTTTTTCCAATGGAATACATTTATTCATTTCCATGTAGCATTGCTGTATACTCATGCTCTCTTCCATTTTCCAAGTTGACATTATACATTTTTTTGCTATCGCTAAGGCTATCATAATGAATTTTTTTTTTGCACTTTATCCAACTTGAGGCCTAATTCTCTACTTCTTATGTTACTTAAAAGAAATATCTCTGGTTTTTTTGGTATGTTATTTTTTGTAATTTTATTTAGTATCTAATTTAATTCTTCCCAACACATATTTACTTTTGTACATGCCCAAGTTGTACGTAACGTTGTTCCCATTTCCTTCTTACAGTGAAAACATCTATCCGATAATGTTGAGTCCCATTTTTTAAATTTTTGAGGAGTGATACATACCCTGTGTAACCAATTATTACTGTATCATGCATAACCTTGTGTTTATTGAATTCTTCATAGTTCCAGAATATAACTTTTCCCATACTTGATTTTTTATCTTTATGTTTAGATCCTTTTCCCACTTTTGCTTAGGTTTATAGTTTATTTCATTTTCCTTATCTTCCACCTTAATCTACATGTTGGTTATAAATCTTTTGATTATCATTGTGTCTGTAATCACGTATTCAAAGCTGCTTCCTTCAGGTAATCTTAAGCTGTTTCCCAATTTATCCTTTAAATACACTTTCAATTGATGATATGAAACATTGTACCATGAGTTATTCCATATTTGTACTTCAACTGTTCAAATGTTAATAAATTATTTCCCAAAAAACAGTTTTCTATTCTTTTGATTCCTTTTCTCTCCCATTTTCTAAGGGAAAGGTTGTCTATTGTAAAAGGGATTAGCAGATTTTGCATCAATAGTAATTTTTGTATTTGATCATTCATTTTTTTTCCTTTCTAAGTGGATCTTCTTCCATGTATTAAGTAAATGATGCAGTACTGGTGAGCTTTTATATTGCACCAGCTTTTCATCCCACTTATAAAGTGTATGTTCTGGTACATTTTCCCCTATTTTATCTAGATCTATCTTAGTCCAGTCTGGTTTTTCCCTTGTCTGGTAAAAATTTGATAAATACCTCAATTGTACAGTTCTATAATAATTTCTAAAATTTGGTAACTGTGAACCACCTTGATTATACCTCTCTGTTAATTTATCTAACGCTACCCTTGGATTCCTCCCTTTCCACAAGAATTTCTTTATTATTCTCTTTAGTTCCTTAAAGAATTTTTCTGTTAAGGGAATTGGTAATGTTTGAAATAAGTATTGTATCCTTGGGAACACATTCATTTTAATGCAGTTTAACCTCCCCATCAATGTTAGCGGTAATTCCTTCCAATGTTCTAAGACTTCCTGCATTTTCTTTATCAGTGGCTGATAATTTAGTTTGTACAAGTGGCTTAAATTATTATCTAACCTGATCCCTAGGTATCGGATTGCTTGTCTTCTTTGGCTTGGCTTCGCGGATGAAGATTTATGGAGGGGGTAAATGTCCACGTCAGCTGCAGGCTCGTTTGTGGCTGACAAATCCGATGCGGGACAGGCAGACACGGTTGCAGCGGTTGCAGGGGAAAATTGGTTGGTTGGGGTTGGGTGTTGGGTTTTTCCTCCTTTGCCTTTTGTCAGTGAGGTGTGCTCTGCGGTCTTCTTCAAAGGAGGTTGCTGCCCGCCGAACTGTGAGGCGCCAAGATGCACGGTTTGAGGCGATATCAGCCCACTGCCGGTGATCAATGTGGCAGGCACCAAGAGATTTCTTTAGGCAGTCCTTGTACCTTTTCTTTGGTGCACCTCTGTCACGGTGGCCAGTGGAGAGCTCGCCATATAACACGATCTTGGGAAGGCGATGGTCCTCCATTCTGGAGACATGACCCACCCAGCGGAGCTGGATCTTCAGCAGCGTGGACTCGATGCTTGTATTTGCCATTTAAATGGTGATTCTTTTTAAAATTCTGTATAATCCGCGTTACTCATTGGCATCACTTCACTTTTATTTGCATTGATCTTGTATGACGATATTTCTCCATATTCCTTCAATTTCTTATGTAATTCTTTTACTGATACCTCTGGTTCTGTTAGGTATACTATGATCTCATCTGCAAATAAACTGATTTTATACTCCTTCTCCTTTATTTTTATCCCTTTTATTTTATTTTCTATTCTTATCAATTCTGCCAAAGGTTCTATTGCTAAGGCAAACAATGAGGGGGATAGTGGACATCCCTGTATAGTTAACCTACTTAATTTAAAGAGACTCGATACATTTACTGTTACCTTTGCCAATGGTCCATTGTACAATGCTTTAATCCAATTTATATATTTTTCTGGTAGATTGAATTTCTGTAATACTTTAAGTAAGTAATTCCACTCTACTCTGTCAAAGGCTTTTTCTGCATCTAGAGCAACAGCCACTGTTGGTTTTTTATTTCCTTGAATTGCATGAATTAGATTAATAAGTTTGCAGAGATTGTCCGCTGTTTGTCTTTTCTTAATAAATCCAGTTTGATCTTGTTTTACTATTTTAGGTACACAATTGGCCAATCTGTTTGCTAATAATTTCGCTATTATCTTATAGTCTGAGTTAAGTAGAGATATTGGTCTATATGATGCTAGTGTTAGTGGATCCTTCCCCGTCTTTGGTATTACTGTAATTATTTGCTGTCTTACATGAATCTGGCAAGTTTTGTGTTTCTTCTATCTGATTCATTACTTCCAGGAGAGGAGGAATTAATAACTCTTTAAATGTTTTATAAAATTCTATTGGAAATCCATCCTCTCCTGGTGTTTTGTTGTTTGGTAGCTTTTTTAATATATCCTGTACTTCCTCTATTTCAAATGGTTTTATTAGTTTGTTTTGTTCCTCTTCTTGCAATTTCAGCAGTTCAATTTTAGCTAAAAATTCCCCTATTTTATCATCTCAGTTTGATATAATTGTTCATAAAATTCCTTAAAATTTTCATTAATCTCTGTTGGATTATATGTAATTTGTTTGTCCTTTTTCCTTGATACCAGTATTGTTCTTTTAGCTTGTTCTGTTTTAAGTTGTCAGGCTAATATTTTATGTGTTTTTTCTCCCAGTTCATAATACTTTTGCTTTGTTTTCATTATGTTTTTCTCCACCTTGTACGTTTGTAATGTTTCATATTTAATTTTTTTGTCTGCCAGTTCTCTCCTTTTCATTATATCATCCCTTTTTAGTAATTCCTTTTCTGTACTTACTATCTCCCTTTCCAACTGCTCTATTTCCCAATTGTAATCCTTTTTCATCTTAATCACATAACTTATTATCTGCCCTGGTGTTCCAAAATTCTGAGTATATCTGACACTTTATCATTGCATACCTCCTTGCCAGATCTATTATTTCCTCCTCTATTTTGATTGGTACATTTTTGTTAACTAGTATGGCAACACCTCTAGCTTTTGAATTATAGGATGCTGCCATTGCATGTCCTACCCAGTCTCTCATTAGTTTGTTATTTTCCACTTCAGTTAGATGCGTTTCCTGCAGAAATGCTATATCTATTTTTTCCTTCTTCAATAAATTTAGTAGTCTCTTCTTTTTAATTTGGTTATGTATTCCATTAATGTTTATAGTGACTATATGACTATAAATATAGTTCAACATGGCCATCTTAATCTTGCTTACACCTCTTTTCCACCTCTTCGCCACCTCCATCCCCCTTTTCCCCATTTTCATCTTAGTTTTCTCTTATTACACTTAATATACGACAACACATTTAAGACATAAAGTACCCCCGCATTTCCCACATCCACTAATACCTTAACCCCAAAAGTCCCCCTCCCTTTCTGAGTTGCCCCATACCCATTGCCGGGCAACCACAACTCCCCTTTTCATTTGGGTTGTGATCTTGTTTGCAGCGTCAACTGATTTTGCAGTGACGGTTATTCCCCCTCCACCCAGCCCTCTCCAAAAAACACTTATTTTTAACACATATAACAAAGCTCTCTCTCTTCTTTTTTTCTCCCTTACTCCCTTCCTTCCCTTCTCTTTTCCCTCTTTAGTTCTTTACATATACATTGTTTTTACATCTTTATATATACTTTATCGCCGTTATTCATTCTTCATCTCTTCTCCTGTTCTGCAAACGTTCTGTGAATTCTTGCGCTTTCTCTGGATACAAGAACAGTCTGTTTTGCTCCCCAGGTATAAATATTTTAAGCACAGCTGGATGTCTTAATATGAATTTGTAACCTTTTATCCATAAAGTTGATTTTGCTGTATTAAATTCCTTCCTTCTCTTTAAGAGTTCAAAACATGTCTGGGTAAAAAAATATTTTTAACCCTTGTATTCCAATGCTTTATTATCTTCTCTAATTTTGTTCCTTGCCCGTTCCAGTATATTTTCTCTTGTCGTATATCTCAAAAATTTTACTAAGATGGATCTTGGTTTTTGATGTGCCTGTGGTTTCGGAGCTAATGCTCTGTGTGCCCTTTCTATTTTCATTTCTTCCTGCATTTCTCTCATTCTCAGGACCTTCAGGATCCATCTTTTTATAAGTTCCTTCATGTCTGTGCCTTCTTCACCCTCCTTCAGGCCCACTATTTTTATGTTGTTTCGCCTACTATAATTTTCCAACATATCAATTTTCTGAGATAATAACTCTTGTGTCTCTTTAATTTTTTTGTCACTTTCTTCCAATTTTTCTCTTAAGTCATTTACTTCCATTTCTACAGCCGTTTCCCGCTCTTCCACATTCTCTACTCTTTTCCCTATTTCTGTCATTATCAGTTCTAACCTTTGCATTTTATCTTCTGTTCTTTTCATTTTCCTTTTAATTGCATTAAACTCTAATGACAACCATTCTTTTACTGATCTAATTTGTTCTTCAAAAAAGACTTCATCAGTCTTACCTTTTATTTTTCTTTGTCCATCAGTTTTACCTTCTATTTCTCTGTGAAGATCTTGGTCTTCTTCTTCCTCTTCATCCATGTCTGTATTTGTGTTTGTGTCTTCTTCTTCTCTTCCTTGTTTCTGTGTCTCTTCTGTTTTTCCTGATGAGCTGCTTGTATCTCTTTGTCGGGCCTCTTCTTGCTGGGCCTCTTCTTGCTGTTCCTCCCCTCTTGGGCTGCTCGTCTGTTGTGCTTCTTGACGTTGGTCTCCTTGTCAATCTTCCCTCCGTCTGTCTTCCACGTCTGTTTCGTTGCACCCTCTTCTGCTGTCTTCCTTATCCTTCAGCTGAGAGCCCTGGTGTCGGGCGTCTCTCAGCTGCTCGGTCTGTGACAGCCCGCTCCTCTGCTGAGCCCCCCTCCCGCCGGTGTCCTCTTTCTCCTCTGATTGCGCACTGCTCATGTGCAACTCCTTGCACATGCGCCATTGCACACTTTTGTTTGGCTCCGAGAGCCATTTTTGTAGTGCACTGGCTGGTGGGTTGCAACTCTGTAGGGCAGGTACAGACCTCGAGGGTCAGGCACTCTTCGTCGCCACAGCATCCTGTTCCTTCCTGCAGGTAATGCCTTCTTCCTTCTTCTCCGGTGACTTTTTACCCGCTGTCCTTACTTTCTCCTTCTTGGAAGCCATCTTCTTTCTCTTCTCTGTATCTTTATCTTCTATTTCTTGTACTCTATTTCTGTTATGCTTTGCTTTTTCCTAACTTTTTTTCCTATTTTCCTGTAGAGGGCTGGTTTTCCCAACTGGCCACTACTCCATCACGTGACTCCTCCCCTTCCAGTCTATGGAGGCTACTGCTACCTCCTCACCATAGTCAACCGCTTCACAAGATGGCCAGAGGCACCCCCCCATCAGCAAGAGTATAGCAGACACCTACACCAGAGCACTGGTGTCCACATCCCACTTCAGAATCCCCGCACATTTGACTACAGACTGAGGTGCGCAGTTCACTCCTGCCCTATGGACAGAGTTGGCCAAACTAATCGGCACTAAACTGCACCACACAAAAGCCCACCACCCCCAATCTGATGGCCTGGTCGATCGTTTTCACAGGCACTTCAAATCAGCCCTCATGGCCCAGTTGACTGGCCCTAACTGGGTGGACAAGCTACCCTTGGTTCTCCTCTGGATCAACACAGCCCCGAAAGAGGATCTTCAGGTACCATCAGCCAAGATGGTGTATAGTTCCCCCCTTACACTTCCAGGCGAATTCCTGCTGGCAACCAGCGACCAGGAGTGTGAAGGCACCATGATGCTCAACAGCTCCGCAACAAGCCCATCGTCCTTCCACAATCAGAGCCCCTCCTCCATACCCAAAGACTTAAAACTTTCTGAGTTTGTGTTTGTCCAAAGGGGTACCCACTTCTTACCCCATACAATGACCTTATGAGGGACCTTACCAGGTAATCCACAACAATAGCTCTACATTCACTTTGGACACTGGAAATAGGGAGGAACTTTTCACCATTGACCGTGTGAAACTGACCCACCTGGACTTAAGCCAACTGGTTTCACCCCTGCCGGCCAAGTGCAGAGGTAAACCTCCCAAAAATCAAGGCTCCGCAAAATACAAACACTGGCACCAGTCCTGGAGGGAGGGGGTTTGTGTGGCAGGGCACATGATTGATGAACAAGTGAACCAGCTCCGTGTGTCACGCACGCATCAGTGGAGCAGCCGCATCAAAGATAGTATTGTGTGTTCATCTCCTCCAGCATAGGCTCTGGGCCCACATGCACATGGGCTGCCCGGTGGTGACCCACGGACTCAGTTTCCAGTGTAATGGGTGGGATTTTCTAAAAAGCAGCACACGAAAGGAAAAGAAACTTTTCGAATGCAGACGAGTCCACCGCCTTCTGGTCTCGCTTGAGCGCTCCGCTACGGATGCACGTTTTGCCTGAATGAAACATTTAATGTAAACAGCAACTCTCTTCCCTCAACCGGTAACTGCTGGTGATGTGACTCAATTAGTTCTGAATCCGTGGGCAGTCTGTGACGTCAGCCAGATAGTATCCCAAGGATAGGGAATGGAAATAAATCTGCTCCCCAGATGGCATCTCTTAGCTCATCACTGTATGTGTTAGACTAAATTTAGGGTGGAGAGCTCCTCTCCTTGGAGTTTACTCTCAACATAACTTGTACATGAAGTGATTATTATAAAGGTGGTGGCTTCTGTGCCATTGTAACTCAGTGTGGGCAAGCACCTTCAATTGCCTCAGTCTAACAGTTAATTTCAACATTTTCTTTATTTATTTGGGAATGTTCAGCATCAAATACCTTTCCACGGAGCACCGTGCCCTTTTGCTGAACTCAGAATGCCTTGAGTTTACATTAGACATTCTTTAATCTTGTCGTCACTGCTTCCAAGCCATCTGGTGTGATCTCTCAAGCCGACCTTGCTTCATTCATCAACATTGCAGGTCTTCATAGCAACCGCTTTTTTTGTTAATAACTTTTGACTGCCTTGCATTGCCAACAGTGGCATCCTTCAGGACGAATGAGCTGAGTTTGCTGCTGATCATCTTGCCTGTGAAGTCCGTATCAGTATGTCGGATGTTATGATCTTTAATTATAAGCAGGAAGAATCTCATCTGGTTCATTACAAGATTTCCTTTGGGAAGGGGAGTGAATTTAGCATTGAAGAAATGCAATAACCTTCATTCTCCTGTGCCTTTTTTTAAAAAACTATTTTTTCTTTGGCTTGGCTTCGCGGACGAAGATTTATGGAGGGGGTAAAAAGTCCACGTCAGCTGCAGACTCGTTTGTGGCTGACAAGTCCGATGCGGGACAGGCAGACACGATTGCAGCGGTTGCAGGGGAAAATTGGTTGGTTGGGGATGGGTGTTGGGTTTTTCCTCCTTTGCCTTTTGTCAGTGAGGTAGGCTCTGCGGTCTTCTTCAAAGGAGGTTGCTGCCCGCCAAACTGTGAGGCGCCAAGATGCACGGTTTGAGGCGATATCAGCCCACTGGCGGTGGTCAATGTGGCAGGCACCAAGAGATTTCTTTAGGCAGTCCTTGTACCTTTTCTTTGGTGCACCTCTGTCACGGTGGCCAGTGGAGAGCTCGCCATATAACACGATCTTGGGAAGGCGATGGTCCTCCATTCTGGAGACGTGACCCATCCAGCGCAGCTGGATCTTCAGCAGCGTGGACTCGATGCTGTCGACCTCTGCCATCTCGAGTACTTCGACGTTAGGGATGTAAGCGCTCCAATGGATGTTGAGGATGGAGCGGAGACAACGCTGGTGGAAGCGTTCTAGGAGCCGTAGGTGGTGCCGGTAGAGGACCCATGATTCGGAGCCGAACAGGAGTGTGGGTATGACAACGGCTCTGTATACGCTTATCTTTGTGAGGTTTTTCAGTTGGTTGTTTTTCCAGACTCTTTTGTGTAGTCTTCCAAAGGCGCTATTTGCCTTGGCGAGTCTGTTGTCTATCTCATTGTCGATCCTTGCATCTGATGAAATGGTGCAGCCGAGATAGGTAAACTGGTTGACCGTTTTGAGTTTTGTGTGCCCGATGGAGATGTGGGGGGGCTGGTAATCATGGTGGGGAGCTGGCTGATGGAGGACCTCAGTTTTCTTCAGGCTGACTTCCAGGCCAAACATTTTGGCAGTTTCCGCAAAGCAGGACGTCAAGCGCTGAAGAGCTGGCTCTGAATGGGCAACTAAAGCGGCATCGTCTGCAAAGAGTAGTTCACGGACAAGTTTCTCTTGTGTCTTGGTGTGAGCTTGCAGGCGCCTCAGATTGAAGAGACTGCCATCCGTGCGGTACCGGATATAAACAGCGTCTTCATTGTTGGGGTCTTTCATGGCTATAATAGCAGCGGCCCCGGCCCCGGTCCTGGCGAAGGGTAGACGGCGTCGGCCCCGATACGGGCAGGAGCAAGGGGGAGATGGCGGCCCCGGCCTCGGTCGAGTGAGGCAGGTAAAAAACTATACAGCATGGTAAAACACCCTTCTCTCCCATGAAACCAATTGCACCCAATTAACCTACCAACCCTGGATGCTTTGGAGGGTGGGGGGAAACTGGAGCACTCAGAGAAAACCCATGCAGGTCACAGGGAGAACGTACAAACTCCTCACAGACAGCGGCGGATTGGAATCCAGATCTCTCGCGCTGTGCTATCCCCTACAAGTGACAGCAGATCAGATATCTCCCTGCCACAGAAAGCAGACCTGGAGGAATGATTCAGTGGCAGAGAAGCAGAGACTAAGTCAGCATGAGGGACACTTTGGAGGCAACGGAACTAGGAAAGGCGCATGGATTTTGGACGGAATTCCAGGTGGCAGAGATGTGGGACGCCTGAAAGCAGTGTTCTTTGCTCAGTCAAGCTTAATTACTCAGTGAGTCTGAGCAGACACCCTGGGATGAACCAGAAGTCAACAGACGCTGGGAAAATTGAAGCAACACACGAAGTAAGGGCTTTTCTCTTTGGAGCAACAAAAGATGAGAGGTGACTTAATAGTAGTCTACAAGAATATGAGGGGCTTGGATAGGGTGTGGACAGGCAATACCCTTTGTCCAGGGCGGAAATGATCAATACTGGAGGGTATCTGTTTAAGGTGAGTGAATAAAAGTTCAAGGTTCATGTCACAGGAAGGTTTTTTACAAAGAGAGTACTGGGTGCTCGGAATACACTGCCAGGAGACAGACTGATACACTGGGGACATTTAAAAGGCTCTTAGATAGTCGTATAGATGTAAGAAAAATAGAGGGTGTGAGATGGGGAACAGTTAGATTGATGGTGGAGGTTTAAATTGAGTGATTTTTTAGGAGCCGATTGCAGACATTGAAACCCGTGCCGGCCAATTACATCCAAATGAACCTGCAGCCCCATACACTTTGATAAGTGGAAGGAAACCAGATCATCCAGAGAAAACCAACGTAGCACATGGTGGGAACATACAAACTCCTTACAGAAAGTGCATTCAAACCCGGGTCGCTGACACTCTAATAGCTTTGGGCTTGTGGCTTCACTAACAGTAAGCACAACATTGTGGTATGTCCTGTACCGTACTGTTCTGTATCCATAACTTCCTCAGCATAGTGCCTTGTGACCTGAGAATGTAGATGGGGCTCAGATTGTCCCACAATACTCCATCGGTCCCACAGTAGGGTATCAATGAATGAGAGTTTATTGTCAGATACACCAGCACAATGGCAGCAACAGCAGAGAGGTCAGCAGTGGAGAGAGTAAAGAACATCAAATTCCTGCGTGTCAACATCTCTGAGGATCTATCCTGGGGCCTCCATGTCCAAGCAATCATGAAGATGGCTCACCAGCGGCTATACTTTGTCCGGAGTTTGAAGAGATTTAGTATGTCACCAAAAACTTGAAAATTTCCAGAGGAGAGCATTCTGATTGGTTGCATCACTGTCTGGTATGGAGGTGCTAATGCACAGGACAGGAAAAGATTCCAGAGTGTTAACACAGCCAGCGACATCATGAGCATCAGTCTTCACTCTTTCGAGGATATCAACAAGAGACGGTGTCTTAAGAAAGCAGCCTCTGTCCTCAAGGACCCTCACCACCCAGGCCATGCCCTCTTCTCACTGCTACCATCAGGAAGGAGGTAGAGGAGCCAGAGGACAAACACCCAGTGGCAGAAGGACAGCTTCTTCCCCTTTACTATCAGATTTCTGAATGAACAATTAACCACAGACACAACCTCACTTTATCCTATTTTCTTGCTCTTTTTTTTACATTTTTGAAATGTAATTTATAGCAATATTTGCTACCATGATGCTAATTGATGGTCTTTAGTGAGAGTGATGGTCTATAGTGAGAGTGATGATCTGTAGTGGGAGTGATGATCTGTAGTGGGAGTGATGGTCTGATATGAGAGTGATGGTCTGATGTGAGAGTGATGGTCTATAGTGGGAGTGATGATCTGTAGTGGGAGTGATGGTCTATAGTGGGAGTGATGGTCTATAGTGAGAGTGATGGTCTATAGTGAGAGTGATGGTCTATAGTGAGAGTGATGATCTGCAGTGGGAGTGATGATCTGTAGTGGGAGTGATGGTCTATAGTGAGAGTGATGGTCTATAGTGAGAGTGATGGTCTATAGTGAGAGTGATGGTCTGTAGTGGGAGTGATGGTCTATAGTGAGAGTGATGGTCTATAGTGAGAGTGATGATCTGCAGTGGGAGTGATGATCTGTAGTGGGAGTGATGGTCTATAGTGAGAGTGATGGTCTATAGTGAGAGTGATGATCTGCAGTGGGAGTGATGATCTGTAGTGGGAGTGATGGTCTATAGTGAGAGTGATGGTCTATAGTGAGAGTGATGATCTGTAGTGGGAGTGATGGTCTATAGTGAGAGTGATGGTCTATAGTGAGAGTGATGGTCTATAGTGAGAGTGATGATCTGTAGTGGGAGTGATGGTCTATAGTGAGAGTGATGATCTGCAGTGGGAGTGATGGTCTATAGTGAGAGTGATGGTCTATAGTGAGAGTGATGGTCTATAGTGAGAGTGATGATCTGCAGTGGGAGTGATGGTCTATAGTGAGAGTGATGGTCTATAGTGGGAGTGATGATCTGTAGTGGGAGTGATGGTCTATAGTGAGAGTGATGGTCTATAGTGAGAGTGATGATCTGCAGTGGGAGTGATGGTCTATAGTGAGAGTGATGGTCTATAGTGAGAGTGATGATCTGCAGTGGGAGTGATGATCTGTAGTGAGAGTGATGGTCTATAGTGAGAGTGATGATCTGCAGTGGGAGTGATGATCTGTAGTGGGAGTGATGGTCTATAGTGAGAGTGATGATCTGTAGTGAGAGTGATGGTCTGTAGTGAGAGTGATGGTCTATAGTGAGAGTGATGATCTGTAGTGGGAGTGATGATCTGTAGTGGGAGTGATGATCTGTAGTGGGAGTGATGGTCTATAGTGAGAGTGATGATCTGTAGTGAGAGTGATGGTCTGTAGTGAGAGTGATGGTCTGTAGTGAGAGTGATGATCTGTAGTGGGAGTGATGATCTGTAGTGGGAGTGATGATCTGTAGTGGGAGTGATGGTCTATAGTGAGAGTGATGATCTGTAGTGAGAGTGATGGTCTATAGTGAGAGTGATGGTCTATAGTGAGAGTGATGATCTGTAGTGAGAGTGATGATCTGTAGTGGGAGTGATGATCTGTAGTGGGAGTGATGGTCTATAGTGAGAGTGATGATCTGTAGTGAGAGTGATGGTCTATAGTGAGAGTGATGGTCTATAGTGAGAGTGATGATCTGTAGTGGGAGTGATGGTCTATAGTGAGAGTGATGATCTGTAGTGAGAGTGATGGTCTGTAGTGAGAGTGATGGTCTATAGTGAGAGTGATGATCTGTAGTGGGAGTGATGATCTGTAGTGGGAGTGATGGTCTGTAGTGGGAGTGATGGTCTATAGTGAGAGTGATGATCTGTAGTGAGAGTGATGGTCTATAGTGAGAGTGATGGTCTATAGTGAGAGTGATGGTCTGTAGTGAGAGTGATGATCTGTAGTGGGAGTGATGATCTGTAGTGGGAGTGATGGTCTATAGTGAGAGTGATGATCTGTAGTGAGAGTGATGGTCTATAGTGAGAGTGATGGTCTATAGTGAGAGTGATGATCTGTAGTGGGAGTGATGGTCTATAGTGAGAGTGATGATCTGTAGTGAGAGTGATGGTCTGTAGTGAGAGTGATGGTCTATAGTGAGAGTGATGATCTGTAGTGGGAGTGATGATCTGTAGTGGGAGTGATGGTCTGTAGTGGGAGTGATGGTCTATAGTGAGAGTGATGATCTGTAGTGAGAGTGATGGTCTATAGTGAGAGTGATGGTCTATAGTGAGAGTGATGGTCTGTAGTGAGAGTGATGATCTGTAGTGGGAGTGATGATCTGTAGTGGGAGTGATGGTCTATAGTGAGAGTGATGATCTGTAGTGAGAGTGATGGTCTATAGTGAGAGTGATGGTCTATAGTGAGAGTGATGGTCTGTAGTGAGAGTGATGATCTGTAGTGGGAGTGATGATCTGTAGTGGGAGTGATGGTCTATAGTGAGAGTGATGATCTGTAGTGAGAGTGATGGTCTATAGTGAGAGTGATGGTCTATAGTGAGAGTGATGATCTGTAGTGGGAGTGATGGTCTATAGTGAGAGTGATGATCTGTAGTGAGAGTGATGGTCTGTAGTGAGAGTGATGGTCTATAGTGAGAGTGATGATCTGTAGTGGGAGTGATGATCTGTAGTGGGAGTGATGGTCTATAGTGAGAGTGATGATCTGTAGTGAGAGTGATGGTCTATAGTGAGAGTGATGGTCTATAGTGAGAGTGATGATCTGTAGTGGGAGTGATGGTCTATAGTGAGAGTGATGATCTGTAGTGAGAGTGATGATCTGTAGTGGGAGTGATGGTCTGTAGTGAGAGTGATGGTCTATAGTGAGAGTGATGATCTGTAGTGGGAGTGATGATCTGTAGTGGGAGTGATGATCTGTAGTGAGAGTGATGGTCTATAGTGAGAGTGATGATCTGTAGTGGGAGTGATGATCTGTAGTGGGAGTGATGATCTGTAGTGGGAGTGATGGTCTATAGTGAGAGTGATGATCTGTAGTGAGAGTGATGGTCTATAGTGAGAGTGATGGTCTGTAGTGAGAGTGATGGTCTATAGTGAGAGTGATGGTCTATAGTGAGAGTGATGATCTGTAGTGGGAGTGATGGTCTATAGTGAGAGTGATGGTCTATAGTGAGAGTGATGATCTGCAGTGGGAGTGATGATCTGTAGTGAGAGTGATGGTCTGTAGTGGGAGTGATGGTCTATAGTGAGAGTGATGGTCTATAGTGAGAGTGATGATCTGCAGTGGGAGTGATGATCTGTAGTGGGAGTGATGGTCTATAGTGAGAGTGATGGTCTATAGTGAGAGTGATGATCTGTAGTGGGAGTGATGATCTGTAGTGGGAGTGATGGTCTATAGTGAGAGTGATGATCTGTAGTGAGAGTGATGGTCTATAGTGAGAGTGATGGTCTATAGTGAGAGTGATGATCTGTAGTGGGAGTGATGGTCTATAGTGAGAGTGATGATCTGTAGTGAGAGTGATGGTCTATAGTGAGAGTGATGGTCTGTAGTGGGAGTGATGGTCTATAGTGAGAGTGATGATCTGTAGTGAGAGTGATGGTCTATAGTGAGAGTGATGATCTGTAGTGAGAGTGATGGTCTATAGTGAGAGTGATGGTCTGTAGTGGGAGTGATGGTCTATAGTGAGAGTGATGGTCTATAGTGAGAGTGATGATCTGCAGTGGGAGTGATGATCTGTAGTGGGAGTGATGGTCTATAGTGAGAGTGATGGTCTATAGTGAGAGTGATGATCTGTAGTGGGAGTGATGATCTGTAGTGGGAGTGATGGTCTATAGTGAGAGTGATGATCTGTAGTGAGAGTGATGGTCTATAGTGAGAGTGATGGTCTATAGTGAGAGTGATGATCTGTAGTGGGAGTGATGGTCTATAGTGAGAGTGATGATCTGTAGTGAGAGTGATGGTCTATAGTGAGAGTGATGGTCTGTAGTGGGAGTGATGGTCTATAGTGAGAGTGATGGTCTATAGTGAGAGTGATGATCTGCAGTGGGAGTGATGGTCTATAGTGAGAGTGATGGTCTATAGTGGGAGTGATGATCTGTAGTGGGAGTGATGGTCTATAGTGAGAGTGATGGTCTATAGTGAGAGTGATGATCTGCAGTGGGAGTGATGGTCTATAGTGAGAGTGATGGTCTATAGTGAGAGTGATGATCTGCAGAGGGAGTGATGATCTGTAGTGAGAGTGATGGTCTATAGTGAGAGTGATGATCTGCAGTGGGAGTGATGATCTGTAGTGGGAGTGATGGTCTATAGTGAGAGTGATGATCTGTAGTGAGAGTGATGGTCTGTAGTGAGAGTGATGGTCTATAGTGAGAGTGATGATCTGTAGTGGGAGTGATGATCTGTAGTGGGAGTGATGATCTGTAGTGGGAGTGATGGTCTATAGTGAGAGTGATGATCTGTAGTGAGAGTGATGGTCTGTAGTGAGAGTGATGGTCTGTAGTGAGAGTGATGATCTGTAGTGGGAGTGATGATCTGTAGTGGGAGTGATGGTCTATAGTGAGAGTGATGATCTGTAGTGAGAGTGATGGTCTGTAGTGAGAGTGATGGTCTATAGTGAGAGTGATGATCTGTAGTGGGAGTGATGATCTGTAGTGGGAGTGATGGTCCGTAGTGGGAGTGATGGTCTATAGTGAGAGTGATGATCTGTAGTGAGAGTGATGGTCTATAGTGAGAGTGATGGTCTATAGTGAGAGTGATGGTCTGTAGTGAGAGTGATGATCTGTAGTGGGAGTGATGATCTGTAGTGGGAGTGATGGTCTATAGTGAGAGTGATGATCTGTAGTGAGAGTGATGGTCTATAGTGAGAGTGATGGTCTATAGTGAGAGTGATGATCTGTAGTGGGAGTGATGGTCTATAGTGAGAGTGATGATCTGTAGTGAGAGTGATGGTCTGTAGTGAGAGTGATGGTCTATAGTGAGAGTGATGATCTGTAGTGGGAGTGATGATCTGTAGTGGGAGTGATGGTCTGTAGTGGGAGTGATGGTCTATAGTGAGAGTGATGATCTGTAGTGAGAGTGATGGTCTATAGTGAGAGTGATGGTCTATAGTGAGAGTGATGGTCTGTAGTGAGAGTGATGATCTGTAGTGGGAGTGATGATCTGTAGTGGGAGTGATGGTCTATAGTGAGAGTGATGATCTGTAGTGAGAGTGATGGTCTATAGTGAGAGTGATGGTCTATAGTGAGAGTGATGGTCTGTAGTGAGAGTGATGATCTGTAGTGGGAGTGATGATCTGTAGTGGGAGTGATGGTCTATAGTGAGAGTGATGATCTGTAGTGAGAGTGATGGTCTATAGTGAGAGTGATGGTCTATAGTGAGAGTGATGATCTGTAGTGGGAGTGATGGTCTATAGTGAGAGTGATGATCTGTAGTGAGAGTGATGGTCTGTAGTGAGAGTGATGGTCTATAGTGAGAGTGATGATCTGTAGTGGGAGTGATGATCTGTAGTGGGAGTGATGGTCTATAGTGAGAGTGATGATCTGTAGTGAGAGTGATGGTCTATAGTGAGAGTGATGGTCTATAGTGAGAGTGATGATCTGTAGTGGGAGTGATGGTCTATAGTGAGAGTGATGATCTGTAGTGAGAGTGATGATCTGTAGTGGGAGTGATGGTCTGTAGTGAGAGTGATGGTCTATAGTGAGAGTGATGATCTGTAGTGGGAGTGATGATCTGTAGTGGGAGTGATGATCTGTAGTGAGAGTGATGGTCTATAGTGAGAGTGATGATCTGTAGTGGGAGTGATGATCTGTAGTGGGAGTGATGATCTGTAGTGGGAGTGATGGTCTATAGTGAGAGTGATGATCTGTAGTGAGAGTGATGGTCTATAGTGAGAGTGATGGTCTGTAGTGAGAGTGATGGTCTATAGTGAGAGTGATGGTCTATAGTGAGAGTGATGATCTGTAGTGGGAGTGATGGTCTATAGTGAGAGTGATGATCTGTAGTGAGAGTGATGGTCTATAGTGAGAGTGATGGTCTGTAGTGGGAGTGATGGTCTATAGTGAGAGTGATGGTCTATAGTGAGAGTGATGATCTGCAGTGGGAGTGATGATCTGTAGTGGGAGTGATGGTCTATAGTGAGAGTGATGGTCTATAGTGAGAGTGATGATCTGTAGTGGGAGTGATGATCTGTAGTGGGAGTGATGGTCTATAGTGAGAGTGATGATCTGTAGTGGGAGTGATGGTCTATAGTGAGAGTGATGATCTGTAGTGAGAGTGATGGTCTATAGTGAGAGTGATGGTCTGTAGTGGGAGTGATGGTCTATAGTGAGAGTGATGATCTGTAGTGAGAGTGATGGTCTATAGTGAGAGTGATGATCTGTAGTGAGAGTGATGGTCTATAGTGAGAGTGATGGTCTGTAGTGGGAGTGATGGTCTATAGTGAGAGTGATGGTCTATAGTGAGAGTGATGATCTGCAGTGGGAGTGATGATCTGTAGTGGGAGTGATGGTCTATAGTGAGAGTGATGGTCTATAGTGAGAGTGATGATCTGTAGTGGGAGTGATGATCTGTAGTGGGAGTGATGGTCTATAGTGAGAGTGATGATCTGTAGTGAGAGTGATGGTCTATAGTGAGAGTGATGGTCTATAGTGAGAGTGATGATCTGTAGTGGGAGTGATGGTCTATAGTGAGAGTGATGATCTGTAGTGAGAGTGATGGTCTATAGTGAGAGTGATGGTCTGTAGTGGGAGTGATGGTCTATAGTGAGAGTGATGGTCTATAGTGAGAGTGATGATCTGCAGTGGGAGTGATGGTCTATAGTGAGAGTGATGGTCTATAGTGAGAGTGATGATCTGCAGTGGGAGTGATGATCTGTAGTGAGAGTGATGATCTGTAGTGGGAGTGATGGTCTGTAGTGGGAGTGATGGTCTATAGTGAGAGTGATGGTCTATAGTGAGAGTGATGATCTGTAGTGGGAGTGATGGTCTATAGTGAGAGTGATGGTCTATAGTGAGAGTGATGGTCTATAGTGAGAGTGATGGTCTGTAGTGAGAGTGATGATCTGTAGTGGGAGTGATGATCTGTAGTGGGAGTGATGGTCTATAGTGAGAGTGATGATCTGTAGTGAGAGTGATGGTCTATAGTGAGAGTGATGGTCTATAGTGAGAGTGATGGTCTGTAGTGGGAGTGATGGTCTATAGTGAGAGTGATGATCTGTAGTGAGAGTGATGGTCTATAGTGAGAGTGATGGTCTGTAGTGAGAGTGATGATCTGTAGTGAGAGTGATGGTCTGTAGTGAGAGTGATGATCTGTAGTGGGAGTGATGGTCTGTAGTGAGAGTGATGATCTGTAGTGGGAGTGATGGTCTGTAGTGAGAGTGATGATCTGTAGTGGGAGTGATGGTCTGTAGTGAGAGTGATGATCTGTAGTGGGAGTGATGGTCTGGTGAGGGCAGTTGTTCCAACTTCTTGGTTTTGGTGACATTGAGTGCAAGGTTGTTGTTGGTGCACCATTCAGCTAAGTGTCCAATCTCCCTCCTGTGTGCTGACTCATCCCCTTCCTTTATACAACCCACTACCGTGGTATCATTGGCAAATTTGTAGATGGTTTTCTTGTTGTACCGAGCCACACAGCCATAGGCGTAAAGTGAGTAGAGCAGGGGGCTAAGAACATAGCCCTGTGGTGCTCTGGTAATGATAGAGATTGTGGAGAAGTTCTTAACAATCCTCACTGGTTGTGTTGTGGAGGTGAGGAAATCCAAGATCCAATTACACAGTGGGTAATTGATTCCCAGGTCTTAGAGTTTTCTGATCAGTTTTGAGGGGATGATGGTGTCAAATGCCAAATTGTAATCGATAAAGAGCATCCTGATGAATGCACCTTTGCTGTCCAGGTGTTCCAGGGTATTGTGAAGAGCCAATGAGATGGCATTCGCCATAGATAGGATTGCTACGATAGGAAAAATAGAACGTAGCTGCTCAGACAGGAGCTGATCTGCTTCATCACCAGCCTTTCAAACAATTCATCACTGTTGATGTAAGAGCTACTGGTCGATAGTCATTTAGGCAGATTATCACACTCATCTTGGGTACCGTTTGACGCCTGTTTGAAACAGGTACAGGTGAGTACCCCACCCTGCTGAAGTGAGAATTTGAAGATATCCATGAATATATTGGTAAGTTGGTCAACACAGATTTTTAATATTCAGCCAGGTACTCCATCCGGGCTGGATGCTCTCCTTGGATTCACTCTCCTGTAGGCAGCACGCACGTCATCCTCAGATATGGACAGGATAGGATCATCAGGGGATGTGGGGGTGCGGAATGGTGGCTTTCTGCTGTTACTGTTGTCAAATTGGGTGTAGAAAGCATTGAGTTCCTCTGGGAGCGAAGCTTTGCCTTCTGCTACTGCACTGGATTTAGTTTTGTAGCAGGTTATAGAATTTAGGCCTTATCACAGCTGTCAGGTGTCCCTTGTTTCTATTTTCTTCTGCAATCTCCACTTCGCCCAGGAAATAGCTTTTCACAGGTCATACCTGCTCCTGATGTGTTGATCTGGATTTTTAGACTTGAATGCCTGTGATCTGGCTCTCAGCAGGTTCTGAATTTTATTATTCATTCAGGACTTATGGTTGGGGAAAACCCTGAACTATCTGGTGGGGACACACTCATCCACAGCTGTTTTGATAAAGTCTATGACAACCCAAGTGCACTCGTGTAGATCCTCAACTATGTCCTGTAATTGTTCTCCAGCTTCTAGCTGTCCTGATCCCCAGAGCCTCTCTTTTTTGACTCTGTCTGTATGATGGCAGAAGGAGCACAGCCAGGTGATCCGACTTGCCAAAAAGCCATCGCGGGAAAGAACAATAAGCCTTCCTTATCTTGGTATGCTGTAGCAGTGATCGAGTGTTCTGGGACCTCTGATACAGCAGGTTACATGCTGGTGGTAATTGGGCAGGGTTTACTTGTCACTGGCCTGGTTAAAGTCACTGACTCAGATTTGTAGTGCGTTGGTCTGGACCATCTTTTGCTTACTGACCACATCTTGGAGCTCCACAAGTGCCTGTTTGTAATTGGCAAGATGAGGATATAAATTCTGATGAGAATCCATGATGCGAGCTCTCGCCGTAACGCTGCTGTACACTTGGCGTCAACTATCTCCATTCATTTACCTGGAAGACTGCTCCAATCTTTAGTTCTTTGGTGCTTTCAAAGTGTTCTTCTGCTCTGAACACTAATTTATATGGCAAACTGTCAACCTCCACAACGAAAGTTCACCATTCACTGTTTACATTAGATGAAGAATTTGCAACGAAATTCTGATCGAGGTATCCCAGGACTTTGCCAGCCTGACTAACTTATTGTCTTATTGTCGCTGGGGCATGGACCATGTAAACAACTACTCCACCAATGACCATGACTTCCTTCCTGCCTGTGACTCCCCACTCTGAACACAAACCTTATGGGCAGGTTTCTGAATGCGACGAAGTACCCCTCATGACTTTGCTCGGCCCCTCCCCTCCCCCACCCGTGAAAATAATTTCAGAATCACAGTCAGGTTTATTGTCTGAACATGTGTAATTAAATTTGTTGTTTCGCAGCAGCCTATTGTGCATTACAGGTGCACAACCTGCCATGAGTTAAATAAACTATTTAAAAAAGAAATGATTCATGCAAAAGAAGGGAAAAAGTGAGGTATTTTCCATAGTTCATTGTCCGTTCAGAAATCTGATGGCAGAGGGATAGAATTCTGGATGTGTGCTTGCATATTTTTTTCTTGGTACTGAGGACCGGAGAAGGCTGTTTCATTGGGTTGTACTTGTAACATCGGATGATAATAAACTTGAAGTTGAAACAAAAAACAATAGTATACATTAAATTATTGTACGGAAAAAAAAGATAACGAATACAAAAGATAGATAATATTCACAGCTACTATGATCCAAGTAGAATGAGTGGCGTTACCATAGACAGTCCTTTTTATGGTGTTGGATCAGTTTAGTAAAGGGAGGTTCAAGAGCTTGGTATCTATTGGAAAGAAACTGTTCTTGAACTTGAAGGTGGCAGTCTTCAGACTCCTGTACATTCTGCCTGAAGGCAGCAGTGAGGAAAGGTGATGGGAGTCCATTATGATGTTGGCTGCCTTCTTGAGGCAGCCCCTGCATAGATGTCTACAATGGAATGGGAGTTCAGAGCCTATGACGGATTTGGCTGGATTCGCTACCTTTTGCGTTCCTGAGCATTCAAATAATCAAACCAGCCTGTGATACTTGTCTCCTCAGCTGTGTACTCAACATTGCCAAATTGCGGTTCAGAATTATTCCTACAGAAGCCTGCCGACAGTTCACAATGCATTAAACAGGAATGGATCTCTTTGCGTTGCAGGGACTGTTCGCATCTCTCGGTTCTACTTCACCTTTGCCCAGAGAGGGGAAAACTATTTATAAAATGGAGCCTATTTTTGTGCAACTCTTTCAGTTAATATTTACTTGGGGGGGGGGGGGGGTGGTTATCTGCCATGGATTTCTTTCCTCACAGAAGCAAATGTGCTGGAGAAACTCAGTAGGTCATGCAGCATCTATGATAAGTAAAGGGCAACCAATGTCTCGGGGCCTGGGCACTTGGTCATGTATAAGTAAAAAAAGCAGGGAGCTCCTGAATAAAAAGGTGAGAGGAGGGGGAAGGAGTAGAGGAGGGGAGGAAGGAAAGGGAAAGGGAGGAGCGCAGTAGGGAAATAGAAGAGAAAAAAGCTGAGAAGTGATCTAAGGAGAGAGATGAGGGTCATCTCTGATAGGAAAAGGAAGAAAAGTGAGTGGGGAGCTGGAGTAAAGGAGACAAAGAGGTAGGGAAAGAGGGAAAGAGAGACTCATCGGGTGAGGGTATTTATAGAAATTGGAGAAGTCGATGTCAATGCTGTTTGATTGGAAAGTGCCAAAGGCGTTGTTCACTTGGTCACAGCATCTGCATGTTTCATTGTTTAACAAAAAAATTCACTTAACCATGTCCTGATCTGAAACTGCTACTACAGTTGCTGATTCATTGTCATTGAGTCAAAATGCCTGGACCCCTCGATATAACAGGAATACTGTCACTACACAGACCCCAGTCATCGAGAATCTCCACTCACTTTCATTATGCCAAGGAGTTTCTCTGAGGCATGCATTGGTAACTTTTAACTGATTGTCTTTGAGGCTGCTTTAAAGTTTTGGGGTCTGATGTATCATCAATAATCACAAAAGGCTGATATTATGACTATCAGGCTTTTATTAACTGAAGACAGGAACTACCATCAACCTCATTGGCTGATCGAAGCAAAGAGAAAGGGGAACTTTCAAGGGGCTATGAGTAGGATCGGTTTTGAGAGGCGTGTCCAGTTAGCAGCAGCCAATCGTGGCACAACAGTGGTTTACCACTGTGACATTATCTCCCAGCATCGGCAATGCTTATCAAATTTTAAATTAAAATTAGATATACAGCCCAGTAACAGGGCCTTCAGGGCCACAAGCCTGTGCTGCCCATATATAGCAATCAGCCTACAATCCCATATGTTATTGAAGGGTGGGAGGAAACTGGAGCACCCGGAGGTAACCCATGCAGACATAGAGGACGTACAAACTCCTTATAGACTGTGTCGGATTGGAACCCGGGGTCGCTGGGGCTGGAGTAGCATCACGCTAACTGTGCTGCCCCAAAAGCAAAACAAAATTAAAGTTGTTGAAGAAAAAGTGAAAATAGTTGCATCCAGAGAAAGAGAACCAGATCTGTTTCAGATCAATGACTTTTCAGCTTATCTATAATGCCTAGTCTCCCGCTCTTTCACTGGCATGAGGGAGACAGGCTTAACTCCCAAACTGCCCAAAATTATTCAATGGAAACAAGTTCCCAAGATTAAATGGTGCCTAAATAATAAGCAACTTCACAGCAAGCGTGGGATCAACAAAAGGTTTTGTTTGGTGGAAACAAGAAAAGTTGGAGGTAGTGAAACATGAAAGTCTGCAGTCGCTGTGATTGAAGTAAAAACACAATGCTGGAGAAACTCAACAGGTCACACAGCAAAGACATTTCGGGCCTGAGCCCTTCATCAAGGAATGATCAATATGTGGGCAAGCACCCAAACAAAGTGGTGAGGGAAGGAGCACAGGTCCATAGGTACAAGATGAAAGGTGAATATTGGAGGGAGAGACCCAGGAAGGTGTTGGGGAGAGTGGGAGGGGAGGAAGGAAGTTGGGGGCCAGAGAAGCCAGAGGGGGGAAGGGGGGGGGCGGGTTGAGGGGTGAGAGGCCAGACGGTGGAGGTGGCAGGAAAGGGAGGGCAGAGGGGGGGAGATACCAGGCAGTGACGTGAGGAAGTCAGAGGAGAGTTGGGGGAGGAAATGAGAGGATCCAAGGGTCAGGGGATTGGGAAGAAAGGGGGAGATCAAAACTGTAGATGGGGGGGTGGGAGGTATGTGGGAGCAGTGAGGTGTTGGAGGTACTCTGGTCATGGAGTCGGAACTTTGCAGGATAAAAACAGGCCCTTCGACCCAATGCCTCAGATGCCTGCATTCAGTCCATATTACTACCTGTACCAACCTTTCCTGATCTTGAAACAGACTAAATGTGGTTTCAATGTTCTAACTATTCCTCCCACACCCCCCCCCCCTTAGCACTTACAGTACAGCACAGGCCCTTCAGCACATGATGCTCAATGCAGGTGGTTCTACATTCCATGTTAGCATAGTGGCCCAAACAGCTTGTCTCAGTGCTGTATGATTCTATGACTCTATTCATGCCTGTTAAATTCCAGCTGACTGACAATGAGCAATCCAGCCTCAGCTCAGGTTACAGAATGCTTCGATGTGATAAAATTGCTCAGACATGCATCCTTTCAACGAAAGAGCACTGCTTAACTAGGTTTGTCAATAATTGGTGTGAGGTCAGATCTATTCAGCTATTATAATAAAACACTGCCCATTATAGAGCCTTGCATTCCAAAGGAGATAGATGGAGAATGAATAGATAAAAATCAAAACCGAGTTTATCGTCATGAACACGGTTGGCATCACGGTTAGCGCAACGCCTTTACAGCACCAGCGATCAGGACCAGGATTTGAATCCTGCACTGTCTGTAACCAGTTTGTACATTCTCCCCATGTCTGTGTGGGTTTTCCCCAGGGATCCAGTTTCCTCCCACCATTTGAAATGTACTGGGGGTGTAGGCTAATTGGGTGGAAATTAAATTGAAAATAAATGTGTCTCGAAACTGCCAAAATGTTTGGCCTGGAAGTCAGCCTGAAGAAAACTGAGGTCCTCCATCAGCCAGCTCCCCACCATGACTACCAGCCCCCCCACATCTCCATCGGGCACACAAAACTCAAAACGGTCAACCAGTTTACCTATCTCGGCTGCACCATTTCATCAGATGCAAGGATCGACAATGAGATAGACAACAGACTCGCCAAGGCAAATAGCGCCTTTGGAAGACTACACAAAAGAGTCTGGAAAAACAACCAACTGAAAAACCTCACAAAGATAAGCGTATACAGAGCCGTTGTCATACCCACACTCCTGTTCGGCTCCGAATCATGGGTCCTCTACCGGCACCACCTACGGCTCCTAGAACGCTTCCACCAGCGTTGTCTCCGCTCCATCCTCAACATCCATTGGAGCGCTTTCATCCCTAACGTCGAAGTACTCGAGATGGCAGAGGTCGACAGCATCGAGTCCACGCTGCTGAAGATCCAGCTGCGCTGGATGGGTCACGTCTCCAGAATGGAGGACCATCGCCTTCCCAAGATCGTGTTATATGGCGAGCTCTCCACTGGCCACCGTGACAGAGGTGCACCAAAGAAAAGGTACAAGGACTGCCTAAAGAAATCTCTTGGTGCCTGCCACATTGACCACCGCCAGTGGGCTGATAACGCCTCAAACCGTGCATCTTGGCGCCTCACAGTTTGGCAGGCAGCAACCTCCTTTGAAGAAGACCGCAGAGCCCACCTCTCTGACAAAAGGCAAAGGAGGAAAAACCCAACACCCAACCCCAACCAACCAATTTTCCCCTGCAACCGCTGCAACCGTGTCTGCCTGTCCCGCATCGGACTTGTCAGCCACAAACGAGCCTGCAGCTGACGTGGACTTTTTTACCCCCTCCATAAATCTTCGTCCGCGAAGCCAAGCCAAAGAAAAAATGGCGCAGTACAGGTGAAAAATTGTAATATATTACAGTTCTGTAAATACAATATTTAAAAATAAGTAACTTGTGCAAAAAGAGAGGTCATGTTTATCAGTTCACTGTCCATTCCAAAAATCTGATGGCGGAGGGGAAGAAGCTGTTTTAATGTTGGCTGTTTGTCTTTCTTCAGCCTCCTGTATCTCCTTCCTGCTGGCAACATTGAGATGGGTGGTGAGGATCCTCGATGATAGAGGCTGCTTTCTTGGGACATCGTCTCTTATAGATGTTCCTAATGGAGTGAAGACTGATGCCCATGATGGCCCCAGGATAGATCTTCAGAGATGTTGACACCCAAGAATTTGAAGTTCTTTACCCTCTCGATGCGGACTTGTTTGTGTTCTCCTGGTTTCTTCTTCTTGAAGTCCTCAATTTGTTCCTTAGTTTTGTTAACATTGAGAGCATGCTTCTTGTTGTGACATGAATCAACTACATGATCTATCTCAGTGCTGTACACTTCCTTATTGCATCTATGATTTGACCGACAACCATGTTGGAAATGGCATTTAGATTGTGCCTGGCCACAGAGTCCTGGATGTAGAATAAGGTGCGCCTGTGTGGTAACCAATTCGTACTGGCTGAGGTCTTCCGATGAGGAAGTCAAGGGACAAGCTGCTGATGAAGGTGCAGAAGTCCAGGTTTTGGAGCTTGCTGACCAGAACTGAGGGGACGATGGAGTTGAAAGCTGAGCTGTAATTGATGAAAATCAGCCTGATGTACGTGTTGCTGAGTGGAAAGCCAATGAGATTGTGTTATGGAGCGATTGTGGTGGATAGGCACATTGCAGTGAGTCCAGGTCTTTACTTATGTACAAGTTAATTCTGGCCATGACCAACCTCTCAAAGCATGTTGTCAAAGTAGATGTGAGTGATACTGGGCGATTGTGATTGAGGCAGCTCCCTCTGCTCTTTCTGTGCATGTCTTCTTTCTTCTTTCTTTGGCTTGGCTTCGCGGACGAAGATTTATGGAGGGGGTAAAAAGTCCACGTCAGCTGCAGGCTCGTTTGTGGCTGACAAGTCCGATGCGGGACAGGCAGACACGATTGCAGCGGTTGCAAGGGAAAATTGGTTGGTTGGGGTTGGGTGTTGGGTTTTTCCTCCTTTGCCTTTTGTCAGTGCATGTACACATAGAAGAAAGGCTGACCACACTCTGTATTTTTTATTCTGGTCTACAACGTTTTCTCTCTATATTCTTGATGGACAGTTATCAGACAACTTGAAGAAAAACATGTTAATTTATTTTTTCCTTCATCAACCAAGTCCCTCAGGAGTGCTCCCAGACACTCATTAAAATTTAAAAGACCATGTGAACCATATAATCAATTGTCTGTTGATGCCACAGTTAATCATCAACAAAATGTGTGAGCTTGTGGCTCACTTACCTTCTCACCTCCAACAACTTTACAGTCATTGGGAAAGGCCAAGCTGATATTACCAATGTTCTTCATAAAAATAGGGGGAAAAAATGGCCAATGTGACAGGCCCAGAGGACCCCAAAGCCCAGCAACAATAGAAATTCACCAAGACAAATGGTGACTTAAACAAAAGTCATTTGAAAATTTTCTTTAAACATAAAAACAGGATCAAACTTTAACTTATTACTATTAACTTAACCCCCTTCTAATTCTAAGCGCACGTGTACATAATGTATATAAGTTCAGAAAAGTTCTTTGATTCACGATGCAATCTCATTTCTCTGTTATCAGGCAATTCGTATACTGTGTACAGAATTTAACATTTATGAATTTTCACTAAGCTCTGGTGCTTAAAGATAATTGGTTACTCCTCAGGAAGGCTCTTGTTGGTTTCAGAGAGAGATTTGTTGCTCGTTGGACACACACAAAATGATTCCCTCCGATCAGCCACTTCAGTGTCTTACCAAAAAAAATTGCCCCTTCAGGGTTTTTCAAATGATAACCTTTTCTTCTGCAGGTCACCACAGAGTTCCTTTTGCTTTCCCTTATTTCAAGTGCCAGTCATTTCCTCTTGTATGGGCCACAAGGATTTTGAACAGGCTGATCTCAGAAGTCATAACCCATCTTCAAAATGGGGTTTTCAGCAAGCTGCCAGCTTGCCATGACTGCAGAAACCAGTTCTCTCTCTTAGAGAAAACCTGTTTGGTCTCCTCTCTCTTTCTGCTTGCAAAAACACATGACCTTCTTAGAACAGAAAATTGCAACCAGACAGATCACAGTCCATTCATCTGGTGCTTTCAAAACAATAATCCATTACTTCACAGCATGTCCAATTAACACCTTCTTGTGAAGTCTCTATAGGCATTCTTCAAAGCTTTTGCAAAGGCACTGGGCCTGGACTGTCTGGTTTGAGCAAAGCTCTTGCATTTTAAAAAAGATCTGTTTCGTGAAGTGTTTGTGACCTATACTAAATCCCCACAATCTATCTCCTTTAAAAACTTATCTATATAAAATATGATATAATCCATCACACCCCACTGTCGAGCCCATAAAAGCAGCCCATCCATTGGTACGGATCTGCAGTAAGTGGGAATAGAGACTGATGCACTATCAATTATCAAAGACTGAAGTTGCTGAGACTGAAGCCTTTTATTTACAAGAGGTGGACAGCCTCCTTGTGTTGGTCACTTACACTGACCTGAGCTCGAACTGGGGACAGGCTTGTGGCATGATAGCCTTTATGGGGAAGAAAGGGGGTGGAGTCACGAGTCAACCAGTGAGAACAGGGTCAACCAAGAAAGGTCATGACATTTACATATTGGCAAAAATATTCTGTAGTGTTTCACCACAGAGACACAGCACAGGGCTCTGTTGCCTAGTTCCATGAAGGCTTTAAATAGCCTGTTAAAGGAGCCAACAGAGTTTAATATTAAAATCCTGCCACTGTGAAGTCTGGGCCCAAGATAGCAATGCCTGTGTTCAGCAGCAGTGTCGAGGTATTGCAGAGTCCAGGGAGCAAAAGACTGGTGCAAGGCACCATAAAACAGGGAAATAGATTATATCCAAAATGTGAATTTCTATTGTTGCTGGGTTTTGGGGTCCTCTGGGCCTGTCACATTGGCCACTCCCCCCCATATAAGGAGAAGAAGAGGAGACCAGTGCCAGGCTAGTATGTTTAGTATAGGATTAGCTGCCAAGGTGTTTGGGGCCATCTTAGAAGGCGGAAATAGATTATATCCAAAATGTGGCCCAGGCTTAAACACTAAGGACAGTGGGATTTAGGACCACAATATGTAGGAGCAGAATTAAGCCATTCAGCCCATCACATCTGTTCTGCCACTTGAATCATGGCTGATGTATTTTTCCTCTCAAACCCATTGTCTTGCCTTTACCTAACCTTTGACACCCTTACTGAAAATGATGCAGTGGATGTTGTGCATTTGGATTTTCAAAAGGCATTTGACAAGGTGCCACACATGAGGCTACTTCATAAGACAAGAGCCCATGGTCTATCAGGACAATATTAGCGTGGGTAGAGCATTGGCTGATTGGCAAGAAGCAGAGAGACAGAATACAGGGATTATATTCTGGTTCCACAGGGGCCATTTCTTTTTCATTTGTATTTTACTTATTTGGATTATGGAATGAATGGATTTGTGGCCAAGTTTGGAGATGATACGAAGGTAGGTGGATGGGCAGGTAGTGGAGAGGAAATGGGAAGGCTGCAGAAGGACATGGACAGATTAGGAGAATAGTGAAGTGGCAAATGAAATAAGAGATCAGAAAGTGTACGGTCATACACTTGGCTAGAAAAAAAAATGGGCTGACCATTTTTTAAATGTGGAGAAAGCTGATTTTTTTCAGATGCAAAGGGACTAAGGTGTCCTTGTGCATGATAGCCTGAAGGTAACCCTGCAGGTTGAGTCAGTGGCGAAGAGGGCAAATGTAATGCTGGCATTCATTTCAATAGGAATAGAATACAAGATCAGGGATGTGATATTCAAAAAGGCACTGGTGAGACTTCACGGAGCATTGTGAGCAGTTATAGGCTCCTCATTTAAAAAATGATGTGCGAGGGTTCAGAGGAGGTTCACAAGGATGATTCCAAGACATTTGAATCGCGCTTAGCCACAGAGTTATGGGTGTTGAGTGAGTAGAGCAGTAGGCTAAACACACATCCTTGAAGTGCGCCTGTGTTGATTGTCAGTGAGAAGGAGATGTTTCCAATTCAGAGTCAGATTCTCGCCATCTATGGCAGGACTTGCAGGGTATTACATCCTACAAGGTGAAGCTGAACACCATAAATGGCTGGGATGCTTCACTACCCAATGAGCTGAACATCTTTGATGCTCACTTTGAAAAGAAGAATTCAATGGTACCAATGAGCTGACGACTATTTGATTTCTGTCCCTGAGGCCTTCGTCAGAACATCTTTCATGAGAAACTGGGATGGCAGACAGTGCAATGCTATCACAGTGCCAGCAAACTGGATTCGAATTCGGGTGCTGTCTGTAAGGGGCTTGTACATTCTTTCCATGACCTGCATGGGTTCTCTCCGGGTACTCTGGTTTCCTCCCATCCTCCAAAGACGTATGGCGTTGGCAGGTTAATTGGGTGTAATTGGATGGCACACGTTTCATGGGCTGGAAGGGGTTTCTACTGTGCTGCATTGTTAAAGTTAAAGATTGGCATCCAGAAAGGAACTCTCAAATAATACTAGGCTTTCCACCCTAATCGGTAACAATTCACTGGATCAAATGTTGCCATGTGCAGTATTATATTTGGTAAGAAAGTGCATATCAACAGAGACACAATCACACAGGAACAGAGCTCAGATCTGCAGACAAATTGTTCCCCCATTTCCTGTTTTTTACTGGTGCAACAAACAGCTAAAAGCATTGGAAAAGCATTGAGTTTTCTTTGCATTCTGGAATTTTTCCACTTAAGTCACACAAAACAATGGTTTATAGGCCTTATTCCATATGTCTTCTCAGTCGCTAACAGACTGGTGCACAACCAACAACCTCTATCTGAATATTAATAAAACAAAGGAGGTGGCTGTTGACTTCAGGAGGGCCCAGGGGGAATCACTCTCCTCTGACCATTGACATCTCTTCCATTGAGGTTGTCAAGAGTATCAAGTTTCTTGGAGAGCACTTGGCAGAGAACTTCACCTGGTCCCTTAACAACAGCTCCATAGCCAAGAAAGTCCCAGCAGCGCCTCTACTTCCTGCAAAGGCTGAGGAAAGTCCATCCTTTCTACATTTTACAACTGCATCACCGCCTTGTTTGGAAACTGCACGTCCTCGGATGCAAGATGCTGCAGAGGACAGTGAAGTCAACGGAAAAGATCATTGGGGGCTCTCTTCCTACCATGAAGGACATCTACAACACACGATGCAGGTGAAAGATAATAAACATTGTGAAGGACTCCACACGCCCCTCTCGTAAACTGTTCTCCCTCCTGCCATCTGGTAGGAGGTACCATAGCACTTGGGCCCTTATGTCCAGATTGGGCAACAATTTTCCCCCCCAAGCCATTAGGTTCCAGAATATATGTGGATAGTGTACCATGGACTATTACTGTATATGTCTTAATATTTTAACTTATGTTTATGTAAAGATGCACTGTGGTCCTGGAGAAATGCTATCTCATCTTTAACGTGCAATGCATGGTATGAGCGACAAATAAAGGTGACTTGACTTGACTTGAGATGTGCCTCTGGCTGCTCTAGTGATATTGGTAGTATATGCCTCCTGATGTTATGCTGGGCCAGAAAACTACCATTTCAATCTTTTGGCCTGGGTGAGTTTGTGAGAGGGGAGAGAAAGTGAGGAAAGAAAGTAACTACTACTTGCCCCTAAAGAGAACAAACAGCCTTCCTGTTCCCATCACCATTCCTGCTGGGAGATATCCATGTACAAAGAAATGAAGGACAAGAATTAACCTGCATTTCTACAGCACCTTTCTCTGTTGAAGAAAACCCCAAAGCACGTTACATCAGTGAAGTAGAATGACATTAAGCATGTAAAGAAACATACAGCCAATTTGTGCAGAGCAAAATTCCACAGGCAGCAGCGATCTAAGTGATGAGTTCATCGATTTTAGTGACGTTGGTAATAAATATTGCCTGGGATACATCAAAAAAATGTCACACGATTAATAGAGCTCTGCCACTCTTCCTCTGCTAGCTCACCTAGTGGGCAGACCTGTTGTATGGCATCAGGGTTACACACACAGGTCAGGACAATGAAGTAGGTTTGCAAAAGCTGCCTTTAAAGGGGAAAGAATAGATAAAGAGGCAAAGAAGTTTAGTGAAGAAATTTCAGAGTTCATTATCATCTGACTGTACATATACAATCAGATGAAACAGACCAAAATGCACTCAATGCACAGTACATAATAATCACACTTCTAAATACAGTATATAATATAAACATCATTAAATAGGTTGTGATGAATTCTCAGTTACGGGATACAATTTATCAGCCTGCAGGAAGAAGCTACTTCCCAGCCTGATCTTGATGCTCTTGTACCTCATTCCTAATGGTTGTAGGTCAAAAATATTGTGTGATGGATGGCAAGGGTCCTCAATGATTCTTTGAGTCCTGTTTAAGCAACGCTCCCAGTCGATGGCTTCAGTAGTGGAAAGGGAGACCCCAGTAATCCTCTCAGCTGTTTTAATGATCCTCTGGTTATTGAAATGACTTCATTGAATGACTTCCAGTCCAAAGCTTTGCAGCTGCTCTCCCACACAACAATGCTCCTGTAAAATGATGTCAAGATAGGGACCAGTAGCCTTGCTCTCCTCAAGCTCCTGAGGAAGTGTTGACACTGTTGCATCTTCCTGACTTATCAGGGAGTGTTGTAGTGTTTGGGGTATTTGGCAGCTGAATGCACATAAAGCGAGGAGTGCAAAGAGGGTCAACATTGCAGGACCTTCGATATCTTGCTTATTTTAGCTGGAGGGCAGATGTAAGTGGAGGTGAGGCCATGTGAGATAGGAAAAAGGGAACTAAAAGTGATAGGAGAGTAGGGGCAAGTGCATCGAGAACAAAGGTGGAGGGAGAAAGGAGATATGGTATCAAGGTATTGTGTATGAATGCACAGAGTGTAAGGAATAAAATGGATGAGCTTGAGGCGCAAATGGCAATGGGAGGTTATGACATTGTCGGAGTAACGGAGACATGGCTGCAGGAAGGGTAGGATTGGGAAATAAATGTTCCCGGGTACACGTCCTATCGAAAAGACAGAGAGTTAGGAAGAGGAGGTGGGGTAGCTCTGTTGGTAAGAAATGAAATTCAGGCGTTTGAAAGGAAAGACATTGAAACAGGTGGGGTAGAGTCTGTTTGGATAGAATTAAGAAATTGTAAAGGCATGAGGACCATAATGGGGGTCATTTACAGGCCTCCTAAAAGTAGCTCAGATATCGGTAGAAGTATAAATCAGGAATTAAGAGTGGCATGTCAAAGTGGTAGCAATACGGTAGTTATGGGGGACTTCAACATGAAGGTGGACTGGGATAATCAGACGGGGGCAGGAACACAAGAGAGTGAGTTTATTGAATGTCTACGAGATACTTTCTTGGAGCAGCTAGTGGAGGAACCTACCAGGGGGAAGTCGATTCTGGACTTGGTGCTGTGCAGCGACGCAGAGTTAATAAGTGACCTCAATGTAGGGGAGCCATTAGGGAATAGTGACCATGGTATGGTTACTTTTGAGCTGCAATTAGAAAGGGAAAAAGAAAGGAAGTCGGAAGCATCTATTCTGTAGTTAAATAAAGGGGATTATGCAGCTATGAGGGAGGAGCTAGCCAAAATAAAATGGAAAGATACACTAGCTGGGAGGACAACTGGGGAAAAATGGCAGGTATTTTTGGACATTTTTCACGGGATTCAGGACAAATTGATTCCAAAGTGGAGGAAAGGCTCTAGGAGATGCAAATGGCAGCCATGGCTAACTAATGAAATCAAGTGCAATATCAAATCCAGAGGGAGTAAGTATAAGATAGCAAACCGGAGTGGGAAGTTAAGGATTGGGAAACCTTCAAAGAGCATCAGAGGGTAACTAAGAAAGTCACAAGAGAGGGGAAAATTAAGTATGAGAGGAAATTAGCAAATAATATAATGGAGGATAGCAAAAGCTTTTTTAAATATGTGAAGAGGAAGAAATTGGTTCGGTCTAAAATTGGTCCATTAAGAATGGAAAAGGGTGGAATTATTACCGGAAACAAGGAGATGGCTGAGAAATTTTACAAATACTTTGCAACTATCTTCACCAAGGAGGATACAGGTTATGGTCAGTTAGGGGGTAGTGGTCATGCGGTATCAAGAGACTTGGGGAACATTCCTGGGGAAGTAGGGGATCTAATGGATATCCGGATCCAGAAGCAGGAGGTTGTGAGTAAATTGTTGGGACTGAGGGCTGATAAATCCCCAGGGCCTGATGGGCTGCATCCCAGGGTGCTTAAAGAAGTTGCTATGGAAATTGTGGAGGCACTGGTCGACATTTTCCAAAGTTCCATAGATTCGGGGGAGGTCCCTGAGGATTGGAGAGTGGCTGATGTGGTGCCGATTTTTAAGAAGGGAGGGAGGGAGAAAACGGGAAATTATAGACCGGTCAGCCTGATGTCAGTGGTGGGGAAGATATTGGAATCTATCATAAAAGGAGTAATAGCAGAACACTTAGGCAGAAATAATAGTATAAGGGCTAGTCAGCATGGATTCCTTAAGGGTAAGTCATGCTTGACTAACCTTCTGGAATTTTTCGAGGTTGTGACAAAGAGGGTGGACTTGGGAGAGCCAGTGGATGTGGTGTATTTGGACTTCCAGAAGGCCTTTGATAAGGGTCCGCACGGGAGACTAGTGGGCAAGATCAGGGAGCATGGTATTGGAGGTAAGGTGCTGACATGGATAGGAAATTGGTTAAGAAATAGGAAACAAAGGGTTGGAGTAAGCGGGTTTTTTTCAGGATGGCAGGATGTGACGAGTGGAGTGCCGCAGGGATCGGTATTGGGTTCTCAGTTGTTTGTAATTTATGTAAATGATTTGGATGAGGGGATTATTAATAACATGAGCAAATTTGCAGATGACACTAAACTGGGTGGCGGTGTGGGGTGTGAGGGGATGTCAAGAAAATGCAGAGGGACTTGGACAGGTTGGGGGAGTGGGCTGCTGAATGGAAGATGACGTTCAATGTGAGCAAATGTGAGGTTATCCATTTTGGGGGCAATAATAGGAAAGCTGAGTATTATTTAAATGGAGACAAGCTAGGGAGTGGGGAGGTGCAAATGGATCTGGGTGTACTTGTTCACCGGTCACTGAAGACTAACATGCAGGTTCAGAAAGCTGTGAAGAAGGCAAATGGCATGTTGGCTTTCATAAATAGGGGATTGGAGTATAGGAACAGAGATGCCCTTCTGCGTTGCACAGGGCCGTGGTGAGACCCCACCTGGAATATTGGGTCCACTTTTGGTCTCCAATTTTGAGGAAGGACATACTAGCTATAGAGGGTGTGCAGCGCAGATTTACAAGGTTAGTTCCAGGGATGGCGGGGTTGACATATCCTGAAAGGCTAGAAAAACTGGACTTGTATCCGATGGAGTTTAGAAGGATGAGGGACGACATGATTGAGGTATACAAAACTATCAGGGAGATAGACAGGGTGAAGTCGGATTACTTGTTCCCAATGATGGGGGAGATGAGGACTAGAGGGCATAGTTTAAGAATACAGGGTAGGCCCTTTAGGATGGAGATGAGAAAACATTTTTTTACCCAGAGAAGTGTGAATCTGTGGAATGCTCTGCCACAGAGGGTGGTAGAGCCAGATTCGCTGATTATGTTTAAAAGAAAGTTAGATAAGACTCTAGTGGGCAAAGGAGTTAAGGGTTATGGGGATAAGGCTGGAAAGGGGTACTGATAGTAGTGATCAGCCATGATCTGTAAAATGGCGGTGCTGGCTCGACGGGCCGAAGGGCCTACTCCAGCTCCTATTGTCTATTGTCTATTGTAAAATCAGCAAGAACATCTTAAAATTGGGGCTTACCTTCACTGGAAAGGCAGGAGAACTTAAAGTGTGGATTGGTATGTGGTATTATGACATTGTGGCCATTAGGTTAAACTTGGTGGCAGAAGGTATGGGACTGGCAGCTCAATGTTCCAGGCTTCTATTGCTTTCAACACAATAGAATGGGGGGGGAGTGGTGAAAAGAGGGAGGGGAGGCATTGCTCATCAGGGAAAATATCACGTGTACTCAGACAGGACAAACCAGAGGGCTCATCTACTGAGGCTATGTGGGTGGAGCTGAGGAATGGGAAAGGAAAGACCACAATCATAGGGTTGTATTGTAGACTGCCCTATAGTCAAAAAAATATGGAAAATCAAATCTGTGGAGAGAAACCAGATAGCTGCAGGAAACATAAGGTTGTGATAGTGGAGGATTTTAATTTTCCATATACTGACTGGGACTCCCATATTGTAAAAGGGCTGGATGGCTTGGTTTGTCAAATGTGTTCAGCAAAGTTTACTAAATCAATATATAGAGGTACCAACTAGAGAGAGTGTGATACTGGATCTCCTATTACGGAACGAGACAGGACAGGTGGCAGAAGTATGTGTAGGGAAACATTTTGGGTCCAGGGATTATAATGCCATTAGTTTCAGGTTAATTATAGAGGATAGGTCTGGACATCAAGGTGAGATTCTAAATTGGAGAAAGGACAATTCAGGGGAAATAAGAAAGGATCTAAAATACGTAAAATGCGATAAGTTGTTTTCAGGCAAGGATGTGCATGGTTAATGGAGGAACTTCAAAGGTCAAAATTTGAGAGGACAGAGTTTGTATGTTCCTGTCAAGATTAAAGGCAAGGTCAACATGCAGATGGAACCTTGGTTTTCAAGGGATACTGGGGATCTGGTTTAGAAGAGAGAGGAATTGAATTCAGGAGTAGGGAGGTAATGTTGCAACTGTTTAAGGTACTGGTGAGACTGCACCTGGAGTACTGTGTCCAGTTCTGGTCTCCATATTTGAGGAGGGATGTACTGGCTTTGGAGACGGTCCAGAGGAGGTTTACTAGGTTGATCCCTGGGATGAAGGGATTGACTTATGATGAAAGATTAAATCATCTAGGATTGTATTCGCTCGAGTTCAGAAGAATGAGAGGAGATCTTATAGAAACTTATAGGATTATGAAGGGTATGGATAGGATAGATGTAGGAAGGTTTTTTGAGCTGGCCAGGAAACTAAAACATGAGGACACAGTGTCAAGATTCGGGGGAGTAGATTTAGGACAGAGATGAGGAAAAATAGTTTTTCCCAGAGAGTAGTGAAGGTTTGGAATTCTCTAACCAGGGAAGTGGTTGAGGCTGCCTCATTAAACATATTTAAAATTCGGTTAGATAAATTTTTACATGATAGAGGAATTAGGGGATATGGGGAGAAGGCAGGTAGGTGGAGTTAGGTCATAAATTAGATCAGCCATGATCGTATTGAATGGCGGAGCAGGCTCGATGGGCCATTTTTGGCCTACTCCTGTTCCTACTTCCTATCTTTGTATGAAGCCAAAAGAGATGGGGGAAATCTTAATTTTTATTTCATCAGTATTCACTCAGGAAACAGGCACAGAGTCGTGGAAATTAAGGAAAACATTCAGTGAGGTCATGGAACCGATACAAATTAAAGAGGAGGAAGTGCTTGCTGTCTATAAGCAAATAAGAATGGATAAATCCCCAGGGCCTAACAAGATATTTCCTAGGATCTTGAGGGAGACTAGTGTAGAAATTGCAGGGGCTCTGGCAGAAATATTTAAAATGTCCTTTGCCACAGGTGAGATTGAAGGGTAGCTCATATTGTTCCATAGTTTAAAAAAAGGCTTGAATGTAATCCTGGAAATTATAGGCTGGTGAACCTGACATCAGTAGTAGGTAAATTATTGGAAGGTGTTCTAAGAGATTGGATAGCCAGAAACTGATTAGGGATTGTCAACATGGCTTTGTGTGTGGTAGGTCATGTTTAACAAACTTAGAGTTTTTCGAGGAGGTTACCAGGAAAGTTGACAAAGGAAAGGCTATGGATGTTGTCTACCTGGACTTTAGTAAGGCCTTTGACAAGGTCCTGCATGGGAGGTTGGTCAGGAAGATTCAGATACTAGGTATTCATGGTGAAGTAGTGAACTGGATTTGAAAATGTCTGGACAGGAAAAGCCAGAGTAGTGGTGAATGATGCTTCTCAGACTGGAGGCCTGTTGCTAGTGGTGGGCTTCAGGGATTGGTGCTGGGACCATTGTTGTTTGTCATCAATATCAATGGTCTGGATGATAATGTGGTAAATTGGATTAGTAATTTTGCAGATGACACTAAGATTGGAGGCGTTGTGAACAGTGAAGGTTTTCAAAGCTTTCAGAGGGATCTGGACCAGCTGGAAAAAGGGTGTGCAAAATGGAAAGTGGAGTTTAATGCAGTTAAATGTGTGGTGTTGCATTTTGGAAGGAGAAACCAAGAAAGGACATGTACATTAAATGGTAGTGCACTGCAGAGTGTGGTAGAACAAGGGATCTGGTAATACAGTTGCATAATTCCCTGTAAGTGATGCCACAGGTAGAAAGGGTTGTAAAGAGAGCTTTTGGCATATTGGCCTTCATAAATCAAAGTATTAAGTACAGGAGTTGGGATGTTATGGTAAAGTTGTATAAGACATTGGTGGGGACAAATTTGGAGTATTGTGTGCAGTTTTGGTCACCTAACTACAGGAAAGATATCAAAAGATAGAAAGAGTGCAGAGAAGATTTACCAGAATGTTGCCCAGACTTCAGGAACTGGAGCATAGAAGAATGATGGGATATTTGACAGAGGTATTTGAAATTATAAGGGGGATAGACAGAGTAAATGTAGATTGGCTTTTTCCACTGAGTGTAGGTGAGATAGAAAACATAGGACATAGGTTAAAGGTGTAAGGGGATAAGTTTAGGGGAACATGAGGGAGAACTTCTTCATATTGAGAGTGGTGGGAGTGTGGAATGAGCTGCAGCTGAGGCAGGGAATGAGGACTCAATTTTAACATTTAAGAATTTGAACAAGTACATGGATGGGAGGGGTATAGAGAGCTCTCTATACCCCTAGGCCAAAAAATGGTTTGGCCCAGACTAGAAGGGCTGAAGAAGAAGTTCTGTGGACACCTATACAGATCGCATAGCTTGGGGACAGGATCATCAAATCACACAAGTTGCATGTGTATCTATTGTGACCTCATGCACCCAGTTCTTGGTATTCCTGGTGATGGGCTTTGGGCCCAACACATCACTTTCATATGTGATGGCTGACCCGCTGAGTTCCTTCTGCATTTTATGCGCTGCTGACTTGGTAATGGCAGTACTGGAAATACTTGCAGAAGCTAATGTTTCAGAAGGGCACTTGGAGTTGTGAGGTTTAATTTTACAAAATGGAGGAAGAAAGTATGATTTTTGTGGATTTCCTTATGCTTTGAAATCTGCAATAATTCTATCAATGGAGCGAGGAAATAATCAGAAAGAGATTCCAGAAAAGTTATTAAAATAGTGTTATAAATTTCAATTCATAATTCAATTCAATTCATTTGACAAATATCTTGTAATGGCAATATCTAGTAATAAAATATAGTTAGCACAGTGGCCCAGGTGGACATGCCGACTCACGGCCTTAGACACCTGCTGGGAAATATCCTGACCTCTGTCAGTGTGGAGTTTTCACGCTCTTCCTGTGGCTACGTGGGATGCCCCCCCCCCCCACCCCATCCCATTTTCTGGATTTGAAATAGTATTTTTTGACTCCTTTAAAAGGTGAATAAGCACAGACACATCAAAAAAGTGTCACACAATTAAAGCTGGCCGAGTTAGAGAGAACTGCAAGGCGCTGAAGTGGCTTAACACAGAGCTGTCTTCAAACTCTGGTAATTCTTCAGTGGCTTGAGGATTGCAGCGTTGTGTGAGATTCTATTGAGTAATGTCTTAAACTTCAGGATTATCAGATCCAGGAAATACACTGCATTTTTCAACAGCATAAGGATTTCAAGATATTAGATATTTAGTCAATATATTAGTAGTTCCATAACAAAACTCAGTTACAGTTTGGATCTGGTTCAATGCTGCACTAGTGTCTTGAAGGAAGCGATGAATTCTCAGAGCTCCATTCATTGCTATTCTCTTAAAATGTGTTTCAATGCATAGCCATTAGTTAGCATCAAAGCTCTCACATGCTCACTGTATTTGAAATGTCTCACGCCAATCAAATTTATACACGGCTTGCTATATCATAAAAGTGGACATATTTCTAGAATAGTGTGAGATTTACAACCATTGTGATTAGAAAGGTCAGCAAACTCCTTGAGACAAATGGAGCAATCTTCATTTTTAACAGCAACATTCATCAAATAAGATGACTAGCCTGAGGTTGGTCTATATAAAGCTGCATTACCAGCAGTATGTTATCTGCCAAAATTAAACAGGGGAATGTATCATTATTAGTTAACATTCCACTGTAAAGAGATTATTCATAGCAGCAGGAAGCCTGTGTACCCTGGTTTTGCTCAACTTTGGAGGGATTGACTTCTACTTAGTGTAGAAACAATGCCATATCAATCTGATGTGACGCACGGGAATGTTAATATACACAAGTACGATGTACAGATGCACCAGAATTCTCACTTGCTGCTGCACAGGTAAGCAAGATACACCATGTATATATTAAACTACCACAGTATTCCAAGACACAGAATGAGACAATAAATATCAAAGGAGGGATAAATCAATACTCAGTTGTAGTGCAAAAAAAAGTGACGTTTCAATAGAGCTGATCATTTGGTAGTCCCAGGATTGTTTATGATTAGGTAGTACAGAGAGCGTGACAGCTATTCTACGTACTTGCAGGACACATGGGTAAAACTGCGCACTGTGTTAGGAACATGTCATGAGAATGTACCTTAGATAAAAGAGGGCCCATCCAGGGCAAGTCAAACTCCTGTGGTTACACAGGTATTAAGTGAATGCGAATCTTGTCAATAGACGAACGAGATTTCCGTAAACTTGAACAACTCCCTACACAATTCTTGCACCAGTTTAAAATCTTCTTTTTGCCTTAATTGCTTGTTGCCTATTTTGTTTTTGCACTTCACCATTGTTCAGTTACATCTTCAGCACTAAGGGTTGTACAGCTATCATCAGGCTCTTGAACATCCCCATACTACCATGGCCTTAACAATAAAGTAGTCCAGGATCACCAGAAAGTTTCTGCACCTTAGAACATCACAGCACAGAAAACATGCCCTTCAGACCTTCTCATCTCATGCCTAGTCTCACTGACCTGCACCCAGTCCATAGCCCTCCATACGCCTCACATCCATGTACCTGTCCAAATTTTTCTTAAATGTGAAAATTGATTCTGCATCCATCACTTCAGCTGACACACTCCCACTGCTCTCTGTGTGAAGCTCCCCCTAATGATCCCCCTGTAACAAGCTGCGTCGATCCGCAAGTGAACTGGGTCACAGAGGTGCAGGCTCGCGCGGGATGAGAGCCCTGAGACACTGGAAGCATTGCCAGCCCCAGGCTGACGTCACAATGGTCCCAGGGGCAGCAAAGCATCGTGGGGATTGTGCTTATAAACTCACATGAGAGTTCCAGTAAAATCAGTTGAACTGACCTACACTGACTACTGTGTCTTTGTTGGCTACATTTGGTGGCTCCGATGGCCCAAATCAGCAGACCTCACAATGAATGACACTAACACAGTCTCCTTGAAGCTGCCTACATTCTGGGCTCCTCAGCCTGTTATCTAGTTCCAGCAGCCTGAGACTCAGTTTCACGTTATCCAAATCACCACTGATGTCACAAAATACTATACATGGTCAGTTCTCTAGATCAGGAGAGCACCAGCAGGATTGTCGATTTCCTGCAGCACCCCCCCCCCCCACCCCCTGCTGAAGACAGGGTACGAGGCACTCAAAGTACTCCTCATACACACTTTCAGCCTTTCCCGCCACAAGCAAGCAACAAGGCTGCTGCAGATGGACAGCCTGGGCGACCACACACCATCTCCCTCATGAGCAACATCCTGGTGCTGATGGAAGGTCACAGACCCTGAATGCTGTTTGAGCAGACATTCATAGAACAGATGCCAGAGGACATTCGCCCATTCCTGGCCGACAATGACTTTGGCGACCCTTGAAGGTTAGCTGCACAAGCCGATCCACTTTTACAGGCTAAGCAACATGGCGGACCTGCCACTGACTATGTTGCTACATCACAGGCCAATCAATGTGGCAGAGCAGCCATCGACTAGGTTGCTGTGTCGCAACAGGGTGCTTGTACTGTTCCAGTGCCACAGAGAAAGCTTAACACAGCTGTGGACAGCTCGGAGAAGGAACAGAGGTGCTACTACCATCAGTGCTGGGGTTCCACTGCCCATTGCTGCCAACCACTTTACTCACATCCAGGAAACATCTTGGCTGGCTGTCATCTTGGCCACAGAGTCAGCCTGCTCTCTCTTTGGGACCGGCATTCTGGTCTGTGTTTCCTGGTCGACACAGGAGCAGAGATCAATGTACTGCCTCCCAGGAGCTTGGATACTCATGTGGGAAAGATCGGGCCTTGCCTCACTGTGGCTAATGGCAGCAATATTCAAACATACAGTGTGTGGACAATACTCTGAAATTCAGCTCCTGCCAGTTTAAACGGACCTTCACGCTGGCAGACGTGTCGCAATCTCCGCTGGATGCAGACTTCCTCCGAGCCCAATGCCCCCTCGTGGACATGAAAGAGCACCATTTAGTGAAATTTAAGGCTCTCCAGTCCCTTGCCCTACACTAGGTCACTCTACCTGCACCTCACCTCAACTCAATGAATTTCTCTCACCAAGATCTTAGCACAGTTGCCGAGCTAATCACCACCCCCCCAATTCTCCTCAGCTAGCCAAGGCATGCCGCCCAACACCACATCTCCACAGAGGGATCACCTGTACATGCCTGGGCCCGCAGGCTACCTCCTGACAAGCTGCAGCTTGCTAAAGAGGAATTCCACAAGATGGAGGAAATGGGGATAGTATGATGCTCCGACAGTCCATGGACATCCCCTCTGCACATAGTACCTAAGGCATCTGGTGGCTGAAGACCTTGTGGTGATTATTGCCAGCTCAACAACGTCACAATGGCAGACAGATACCTGGTTCCCCACATCCACGATTTCACTGCCAAACTTCACGGCATGAAGATCTATTTGAAAATAGATCTGGTTAGTGGATACCTTCAGATCCCAGTGCACCATGATGATGTCCCAAAATCAGCGCTCATCACTTCTTTTGGACTGTTCGAGTTCCTACATATGCCTTTTTGGTTAAAGAATATGGAGCAAACCTTCCAGAGGTCAATGGGCTCAGTAGGCCGTGGCTTGGACTTCACATTCGTCTATCTGGATGATATTCATATTGCCAGCCATTCCCATCAGGAGTACAACACACACCTGCGCCAGTTCTGCCAGCGTGCTAGTGAATATGGACTGGCTGTCAATCCTGCCAAATGCCAGTTCAGCCTAACAACCATCACTTTCCTCAGGCACTGCACTGACCAACATGGGGCAGTGTAACTTTCTTCCAAGGTGAAACCTTTATGAAAGTTCACTCGACCTTCCATAGTTAGAGGTCTGTAGGAATTTGTAGGCATGGTAAATTTCTACCATCGCTTTCTACCAGCAGCAGCCAGGATGATGCAGCCGCTCTTCAAACTACTTTCCGGCCAGCCCAAGGACCAGGAGTGGAACGAGGAGGTGATCGCAGCTTTTCACAAGGTGAAAGATGCATTGCCCATTGCCACCATGCTTGTGCACCCACGAGTGGACGTGCCAACGCCCCTCACGGTCGATGCATCAAACACAGCCGTAGGAGGCATCCTGGAGCAGCTGGTTGACAGGAGTTGGAAGCCTTTTCCAGTCAGCAATTAAGGCCACAGGAGCAGAAATACAGTATGTTCAACCAAAAACTCTTGGCCCTTTACCTTGCCATGCGCCATTTCCAGTACATCCTGGAAGGGAGGGATTTCACCGTTTTCACAGACCACAGATCTGATATTCACCTTCGCTAAGAGGTCAGATCTGTGGTCCGCAAGATAAGAGGCATCTCTCATACATCTTGGAATACACCACTACCATCAGGCACATTGCAGGCAAGGGCAATTTCATGGCAGATTTATTCTCCCATACATCCAATTAATCAATTAGCTCTTTGGCTCCTGGGATTGACTACACTGCTCTGGCAGCAGAGCAGCTACAGGACACCACCCTAATGTACCGCCAGTTCGGGGCTCAAACAGGGGGACGCATCGAACTCCACTTCAGCGGCTGTATGAGAGTCCTTACAAAGTGCTCTGACACAATGGAAAACTGTGTGTATTGGACATTGGAGGCAGATAAGAAGCATTCACTGTTGACCGCCTCAAGCTGGCATACATCAACCTGGAGCAGCAGGTGCGGGTAGCATGCTCACAGCAGAGGGTCACCCACCTAAATGAAAAAACTTTATACAATGAATGGACTCATCACCTGACATTCTTGGAGGGGGGTGGTCATGTCACTCTGCAAGCAAACTTGGACACGGAGGTACAGGTCCATGTGGGGCTGAGAGCCCCGAGTCACCAGGAGCATTGCCAGCCCGCCAGGCTGATGTCACAATGGTCCCGAGGGCAGCAAAGCATCATGGGGATTGTGCTTATAAGCTCACACCGGAGTTCCAGTAAAGTTAGTTAAACCAACTCACTGACCACTCTGTCTTTGCTCACTACACCCCTAAACTTTTCCCCCTTTCAGCCTTCACCCTTCCCCTCTGATTTGTATCTCAACTACCCTCAGTGGAAAAAGCCTTCATGCATTTACTCTATCTATACCCCTCATAATATTACACACCTACACTCCAAGGAATAAAGTCCAAAGCTGTTTAACCTTTCCATGAAACTCATTCCCAGCAACATCCGAATAAATCTTCACTGCACTCTTTCAATCTAATCGAGATCCTTCCTGTAATTAGGTGAACGAAACTCCACACAATACTCCAACATTGACCTCACTTTGTTTAACTTTATCATAACATCCCAACTCCCATACTCAATACTTTGATTTATTGTCCAATATGCCAAAAGCTTTCTTTACAACACTATTTACCTGAGACACCACTGTCAGGGAATTATGTAACTGTATTCCCAGATCCCTTGTTCTACTGCACTCCGCAGTGTATATGTCCTTTCTTGGTTTGGCCTTCCAAAATGCAACACTTCATACGTGGCTGCATTAAATTCCACTGAAATGTCACTCGTTTCTTGCACTAATTGCAACTGTGAACATTTATTTATCTTTTCTTTTATATTTTTAATCTCTTTTTCTGTCTTGGCCTATTGTGGTAATTTAATTAATACCATTGTTGTTGGTGCTTCTTATGTACCTGTGTGGGTGCAGCAAGTAATAAATCTGGGCATCTGTTATGTATAATGACAATACACACTTCCTGAAATCCCACCTTAACGTTTTGCACCTCTTTCCATTTCTTCCACCATTCTGGAACTCCTCAAAACACACCTCTTCAAGCGCCAACTCTCATGTGCCTGAGAATGTATTGCCACAGTGAAGTGGAGTGGACATGCTGGTGATGGGAAGCTTGTCAGAGGGACCAGAGTAGGATTCCATCACAGGTTGTTTCAGCTGAAGAAGGCTCTCAATCCAATCAGTGAACTAATGGAGGAAATCAACGGGTTGGGGAGTGTCTGTAGAGGCATGAGAGCCTGCAGCATGAGTTGCATCTTCCAGCAGCTATACTCATCAGGAATCTGAGGAGATTAGGTATGTCACCAAAAACTCTTGCAGATTTCTACAGGTGTACCATGGAGAGCATTCTGACTGGTACGGAGGTACCAATGCACAGGTCAGAAAACGGCTACAGAGAGTTGTGAACTTGGCCAGCACCATCATGGGCATCAGTTTTCACTCTAATAAGGACATCAGTCAGGAGAACAGATGGGAGATTCTGCCGCCAGAAAAGAAACTCCAGGACAGTGTGTGGCCTCCTGGGTTCTCAGGTCCAGGATGTCTCAGAAGGGGTGCAGAATATTCTTAAGCAGGAGGAGGCATCAGTCTTCACTCTCTTAAGGACACCCAAAAGAAGCAGCGTGTCAAAAAAGCAGCCTCTATCATGAAAGAACCCTCACCATCCAGGCCATGTCCTCTTCTATCATCAGGAAGGGATTACGAGAACTTGAAGCAATGCCCGCTCCTCTGTCTGGAGGTCCAAGGCAGACTCGCAGGAACACTGCACTTCCTCTCCTTTCCAGATGAGGGCGCGCTCGCCAACTGCCCAATCCTGCCGTGGCCGCGCAACAACATTCCTGGTTGCATGGGGCTGGTCCGGGAGCGCCACGGGATGAAGGGGCGCGCTTCGTGGCTGCGCAACGGAGCTGTGCCATTGTGCGGAGAGGGAGCATCGGCTCGGCGGCTCCGGGACGTTGTTGTGAGTGTATGGTCCCCTATCGGAGCGGCGACGGGGGCTGACGGAGGGGGAGGGGGAGTGCAGAGAGACAGGGGGGGAAGGGGGAGAGAGGGTGCAGACAGAGGGAGGGGGCAGAGGGAGAGAGAAGACAGAGAGGGAATGAGAAGGAGAGGGAGGGGGCAGAGAGGGTGGGAGGGGGGCAGAGAGGGAGGGAGGGGGCAGAGAGAGAGGGAGGGGGGCAGAGAGAGAGGGAGGGGGGCAGAGAGGGAGGGAGGGGGGCAGAGAGGGAATGAGGGGGGCAGAGAGGGAATGAGAAGGAGAGGGAGGGGGTGAAGAGAGAGGGAGGGGGCAGAGGGAGGGAGGGGGCAGAGGGAGGGAGGGGGCAGAGTGGGAGGGAGGGGGCAGAGTGGGAGGGAGGGGGCAGAGTGGGAGGGAGGGGGCAGAGTGGGAGGGAGGGGGCAGAGTGGGAGGGAGGGGGCAGAGTGGGAGGGAGGGGGCAGAGAGGGAGGGAAGGGGCAGAGGGGGAGAGCGAAGGGGGAGAGGGAGGGGACAGAGAGGGAGAGGGAGGGGGCAGAGAGAGGGGAGAGGGCAGAGAGGGAATGAGGAGGAGAGGGAGGGAGCAGAGAGGGAATGAGGAGGAGAGGGAGGGAGCAGAGAGGGAATGAGGAGGAGGGAGGGAGCAGAGAGGGAATGAGGAGGAGAGGGAGGGAGCAGAGAGGGAATGAGGAGGAGAGGGTGCAGAGAGGGGGAGAGAGGGGACAGAGAGAGAATGAGGAGGAAAGGGAATAGGGAGAGGGCAGAGAGGGAATGAGATGGGGAGGGAGGGAGCTGAGAGGGAATGAGGAGGAGGAGAGAGGGGACAGAGAGGGAGAGGGAATGAGGAGGAGAGGGAGGGAGCAGAGAGGGGCAGAGGGAGGGAGGGATAGGATAGAGGGAATGGAGAGGGAGGGGGTGCAGAGAGACAGGGAGAGGGGACAGAGAGAATGGGAGGGAGGGGGCAGAGAGGGAAGTAGGGAGAGGGAATGAGGAGGGGAGGGAGGGGCAGAGAGAGAAGGAAGGAGAGAGGGAGGGGCAGAGAGAAAGAAGGAAGGAGGGGCAGAGAGAGAAGGAAGGAGAGAGGGAAGGAGCAGAGAGAGAAGGAAGGAGAGAGGGAAGGAGCAGAGAGGGAATGAGGAGGAAAGGGAAGTAGGGAGAGGGCAGAGAGGGAATTAGGAGAGGGAGGGAGGAGGGCAGAGAAGGAAGGAGAGGGGGTGGAGAGGGAATGAGGGGAGGGAGGGGGCAGAGAGAGGGAATGAGGAGAGGGAGCAGAGAGGGAAGGAGGGAGGGAGAGGGCAGAGAGGGAATGAGGAGGAGAGGGGCAGAGAGGGAATGAGGAGAGAGGGAGCAGAGAGAGGGAATGAGGAGAGAGGGAATGAGGAGAGAGGGAATGAGGAGAGAGGGAATGAGGAGGAGAGGGGGCAGAGAGAGGGAATGAGGAAGAGAGGGAAGAAGGGGGCAGAAAGGGAAAGGTGGGGGGAGAGAGGGGAGGAAGAGAGACAGAGAGGTGAGAGAGGAAAGATAGAGGGAGATGAGAGGGAGAGGAAGGTGGATGAAGGGGAATGGGAAGGGAGAGAGAAAGGGAATGGGGAGGGTGGGTATGAGAGAAGATGGTGGCAGTAGATGGGGAATTGAAGAGGGAATGGAGAGGTGGGAAGGGAGGTGGAGATGGTGTGATACAGGGTAAGAGAAAAAGGGGAGGGGAAAGGCTGAGAGTGGGATCGGGAAAAGAAAGGAAAATAGGAAAAAGGAGAAAGGGGATGAGAAAGGAGGGATCAAGGAAAGAGAAGGATGCAAGAGAGGAGGGAGAGGAAGAAGGAAGGGAATGAGGAGTGGAAGGGAATTGGGAGGGAGGGGAGGTTGGGGAAGAGTGTTTAGTGGAGTGAGCGCTGGGTGTCTGAGGTGCGTGATTCCTGACTTTAGGAGACGCTGAGAGAGTAATCAGGATAAATCAATACAGATAAATCAATGCATGGGGTGGCTGTGAAGACAGGTACAGGCAAGGAGAAGTAGGCAGGGATTGGTGCAGTGCACTTGTGCTGCTGGGAAGGTTTAATTGCATGCTGCAGAGGGTAACTGAGAGTCTGGCTGTGGAAGGAAATGGGATTTGGGCTGAAAGAGCAGGGGAGGGCAGCTGAGAGAGCTGGTGGTGGAAATGGATGAGACAGGTTTGTTGGAAAGGACAAGTAAAGAAGGCTTCAGAGAGATGGACTGGTTGGTGTGAGATGGGTGAGTGGGAATGGGAAATGGGGATTACAGAGCGGAAGGAAGAGGATGGGACCGATAAGGAGAGGATGCAGATGGAGGAAAGGGCTGATTGGGGTATTGGTGATGGGAAGGGTGCGACAGATGTAGAAAGGGAGATGGATTTGGGAGAGAAGGTGAGATCTATCTTGTAATGTGCCAGCCACGGATGATATTGTGAGGAGTGAGCCCATCTTCAACTCCCTGGGGAAGTGGAGGTGTTCCCTGGAGAGATGCACTGTGTCATTAGTAAGCAGCATTTAACAAACTGGGCTACCTTCTCTATGTTGCCCCCTATCACTGCACATGTTGTCAGGTCTCATCTCTAACGTAGAAGCAGTCTGTGTCTTCCAAAGCCCAAAACATTGACTGGCCATTTCTACCCCTGGATCCTGCCTGACCCACTGAGTTCCTCTACCATTCACTGTTCGCTCAGTATCCGCACTTGCCTTTCCCTTTTTAATTGACTAAAGCTGATTATCAAAATTAACCTATTTTATTCGATTTCTCTAACATTTGTAGCGTAACAAGGATGTTATGTGTGTCTGATGAAGGGTGATGTCTCAGTTACCCTGGGCAAATTGAGACTTAGCAGCAAATTAATTATTTTTATCAGCGAGAAGCCCTGGAATTTGATTTAAATCCATTCTTGATTAACTTGTAGTAAATCACTTTTGATAATTAGAAGTGATGGATATGCATTGATCTGACATTTATTCCTGGCCAGTGTGCAGTCCTGGTCCATCTAATTGGCAGATAGCTGATAAATAATAGAGATTAATGGCATTCCCTGTGCTGAGGAACAGAACTATCTGCTGTTGTATAATTTTCATTTGTTAAATGTGATTGTTGCACACGATTTGCATTTTTCATATTGCAACACTTTCAATCAGCTTTGAATGTTTAAAGTAGGCTGGCTGTGTATATCCTGCATTGACCTATTGATTGCAAATGGGGATTTGGGGCAGTCATAAGTAAAAGGTAAAATTTATTATCATATGATTATACAAGTACAACCTGACGAAACAGCGTTCTCTGGTGCAAACATACGTAAACATAAAACAAATACAGGTAATGCTTATATTCAGCCCTTCTAGTCTGTATCTAGTCCCACCCAGTCCATAGCCCTCCATACCCCTCCCAACCACGTGCCCGTCCAAATTCTTCTTAAATGTTAAAATTGAACTGCATTCACCACTTCAGCTGGCAGCTCGTTCCACACATCCACCACTCTCTGGATCAAGAGGTTACCCCTCATGTTCCCCCTAAACTTTTCCCCTTTCATTCATAACCCATGTCCTCTGGTTTGTATCTTACCTACCCTCAGTGGGAAAAGCCTGTCTTTATTTCCTCTGTCTATCCCCCCCCCCCCTCATAATTTTAAATCTCCCCTCATTCTTCTATGCTCTGGGGAATAAAGTCCTAATCTGTTTAACCTTTTCCCTGAGGCTCAGTTCCTGAAGTCTGTATATACATATATAAAAGTAAATAAATAGTAGTCTCAGAGGTTTTGTGTTGATTTGGTCGATCAGCATTCTCACTGCCCGTGGGAAGAAGCTGTTTCTCAGCCTGGTGGTGCTGGCTCTGTTCCTCCTGTATCTCTTCCCCGATGGGAGTAGCTGGAAGATGCTGCATTTGGGTTGGGAGGGTCCTCAACAATTCTGTACGCCCTCTTCAGACAACGATCCCTGTAGCTCACATCAGTTTTGGACGGGGTGGTGGTGGGTAGACCCCGGTGATCTTCTTTGCCACTCTTATGGTAAGCAACTGCTTGCTCCACTTCACTACACATTGTAACTGAGAATGGGCTGACTCCAATGGAGCTGGCACTATGTGCTTCTCCAGACCTTCTTCAAGGGATCAGAGATGCATGCAGAATGTTTACTTTGTTGTCCCTGGCTTCATGCTCTGCCACCCACAAACTGGAGGAGCAACACCTTGTGTTCCATCTGGGCATTCTCCAAACAGATGGCAATAACATGGACTTTTCCAATTTCCCCTCCCGCCAGTCTCCCTGTACCCTCTGACTCCTTTCCTCCAGCTCCCCCCCCCCCCCACATCAGAGAGCTTCCCTTTCACCTTATCACCTCTCAGCTCTTTTTCTCCTCTACCCTTCCACCTTTATCTGCCTCTTGGCTATTATCCTGTGGTTTTCTCATCTCCACCCCTACCCCCCCCTCACCTTTTTATTCTGGCGCCTGCCTGTCTTTTGCTCATACCCTGATGAATAGCCCAGGCCCAAATGATGGCTATCTTTTACTTCCTGTGACCTGCTGTGTTGTCCAGCACTTTTGTGTATTTTGTTGCCTTGCCCTGGCTGGCATTCTGAGACCTGCTGTGTGTAAGGTGGACACCAAAATGCTTTGGACCTGTCCACATAAGTCAGACCATCGTAAATCAGGGACCATCTGTATGGGAGAATCAAAATTAGGGCTGCCAGGCTGGGAAATAGCTTCTTCCCAAAATATTTACATTTATTTTAAATCATATTTTTATACCTGTGATTACCGTGGTCCGGAGAAACACTATTCTGCCTGGTTATACATGTACAATCATAAAAATTCAAACTTGAAGAATTGAGCCCAATGGGCTGCATGTGTGGTTGATGGATAGATGAAAGCAAGTAGGGGAGGGAAAGAAAACTGGGTTACGGGCTGCTGGACTGAGGGATGTTAAGTGTGAGTAAGAAAGGGCCTGGGTGGATCAGAAGAAGGGAGAAAGGAACTGAGGTGTACAAGCTACCTGAGATTGTGGACGTGAATGTTCATGCAGCTCGGTGGTAGACTATGAGATATAGTGAGAAAACAGGGTACTTTAAAGTGGGGAAAGTGAGGATTGAGGTTTCTCCAATCCAGCATTAAAATGCGGATCAGAGCTGTGGCCAGTCATCATAGCTTGATTACCAGATGCTGTTTGGTCCCATTCCACAAATAATACATTGGCAAAATTGATTAGTGCTTGAAACTTTACCGTCAGTGTTTGTACATTTCCAATTTGGGCTCTGTGTACAATAATTAATTCTCAGGGAACTTCTATTTTCAAAAGGGGAGAGTGGTCAAATTATTCACACAAACACAAAAGCCAGGGTGATTCAGGGGATCGGCCTGCGCTCCTTAATAAGCCAGCGTCAGGCAATGGATGTTTTTTGTGGTCTGGAATTTTGATTGGGATGGTTTCTATATACAAAGGGATGGAACACAGAAATTGGCCATTCGGCCCATCAAGTCTGTATGGACCATCTCTGATTTACACAAATCCTACACTGATACCAACTTTTGTTCTCATATTCCCCCCCCCCCAGCTTTTCCTCCCCCCCCCCCCACTCCACTTACACATTGGGAGTAATTTACAGAGACCCATTACCCACTGAACCACATATCCGTGGGGTGACCTTGTTCAAGTTTTGTTGGAGTTGCTGGAACTTTTGTCAATATGTATTGTTTCTGGCTCATTTCCACCTGTGTATTTTTGAATGTTTAATAATGCCAGTGCTTTGGCAGAGAATTTTAACAAAAGGAGTACCCCAGTATGCCTGAAATTCCATGTAAAAGAAATGCAGCTTACAGGATCAAACTGGAGAGTCTTACCATCACACCTTTCCAGGTTAAAAATATTTCTTTTGCAGAAATATTTTCCTTGTTTTGATTCTGCAACCCGCCAATATAAAGTGTGGATGGGCAAAGAAACTTGGTCTCAATTTCATCAGTCATTTCTGAATGGTCATAAACCCAGATGACGATTGAAATGACTTCTGAGAGACAATTTATTTCCTGGACATCAGAGAGAATGAGTATTTTGGGCAGTGGATAAAGCACCATTGTCTTTCTCACTTATCTACTTTGCAACAGAGTTGTCAACATGTTTGAAAATATGCTGCCTGGAGCTGAGGCAGTGAAATATCAGTTCCATAGGTTTGGAGTGAAATAGCTTGAGGTTGAGAAGCATCGCATCTGATTTTCCTTTCCTATCGCTTCACCCCTCTGCCTTGAACAGAACTCTCACAGTCACTGACCAGGTCACTGTTGTGTCAGGCATGACAACCGTTTACTGGCCAGGCCGCTCTTCAGTCACCAGCGACCTGCCACTGACCGGGCTGGTCTTCAGTCGCCAGCGACCTGCTACTGACCGGGCCGGTCTTCAGTCGCCAGCGACCTGGTACTGACCGGGCCGGTCTTCAGTCGCCAGCGACCTGGTACTGACCGGGCCGGTCTTCAGTCGCCAGTGACCTGCTACTGACCGGGCCGGTCTTCAGTCGCCAGCGACCTGCTACTGATCAGGCCGGCCGGTCTTCAGTCGCCAGCGGCCTGCTACTGACCAGGCCGGCCGGTCTTCAGTCGCCAGCGGCCTGCTACTGACCAGGCCGGCCGGTCTTCAGTCGCCAGCGGCCTGCTACTGACCAGGCCGGCCGGTCTTCAGTCGCCAGCGATCTGCTACTGACCAGGCCGGCCGGTCTTCAGTCGCCAGCGACCTGCTACTGACCAGGCCAGCCGGTCTTCAGTCGCCAGCGACCTGGTTACTGAGAAGATCACCCATCCCCTTCTGCTGGACCTTTGTGGACTCTCTGCGAAGAGGAACAGCTTCTTTCCACGGGTAGTGAAAATATTGAACAACCAAAGGAATTGCTCAGTCTAACCATCCGAGACATTCATATTCATGAAACAATATTTATTTGTACAGGTGAATACTCGTCTTGCATTGGTATTTTTTTGTCTGTATGTGTATTATGTCTGGTTGTATTTCTGTGTGTTTTGCACCTAGAACTGGAGAATGCAGTTTCATCAAGCTGTACAATTAAATGGCAATAAACTTGACTTAAAACCCTATCCATCAACCATTGATTGTGGCTGCTCCTTTGACCCAAGACTAATTTTTGCAATGTTTTCCCTCACCTGTCACCTGACCAATTGTGATTTGCTTCTCTCCTTTCTCCTATCTGGCATCACTGTCAGGTTTCAGGGACAATTTTTAATGCTGCTGAATATCAGAAAAATGGGCACAGTTTAATGGAATTTCACGTTCACTTTGCAGTATATGGCAGACGTGGGAGAATGTGTGGGGCTCTGAGAAATGTGTGTGTGATTTTGAAACTAAGATAGACCATGAGAGAGAGAGAGAGATTCTGTGTGACTGAGACAGTGTGTGTGAGTGAGACAGACTGGGGTTGTGTGTGTGTAGCTGGCTGACTAAGAAAGAATGTCAGAGAGAGAGACTGTGACTGAGAAAGTGTGAGTGAAATGGATTGTATGTGATACTCTGAGAAAGGCAGAGAGAAGGTTTGTGACTCCAAGAAAGTGTGTGGGAGTGAGATTGGCTCTGAGAAAGACTGGTGAGCGTGACTGAGAAAGACAGACTCTCAGAAACATTGTGTGTGTGAATGATGATGTGCGCTGGGTAGGTCACGTCTCCAGAATGGAGGACAATCGCCTTCCCAAGATCGTGTTATATGGCGAGCTCTCCAGTGGCCACCGAGACAGAGGTGCACCAAAGAAGAGGTACAAGGACTGCCTAAAGAAAGCTCTTGGTGCCTGCCACATTGACCACCGCCAGTGGGCTGATATTGCTTTAAACCGTGCATCTTGGCACCTCACAGTTCGGCAGGCAGCAACCTCCTTTGAAGAAGACCGCAGAGCCCACCTCACTGACAAAAGACAAAGGAGGAAAAATCCAACACCCAACCCCAACCAACCAATTTTCCCTTGCAACCCCTGCAACCGTATCTGCCTGTCCCGCATCGGACTTGTCAACCACAAACGAGCCTGCAGCTGATGTGGACATTACCCCTCCATAAATCTTCGTCCGCGAAGCCAAACCAAAGAAGAGAAGATTGTCATGTACATTGCACAAGTACATTTGCTACAAATACTTACCTGCTGCAGCCGAACAGGTGCTTGTAAAGAAAGTCTAGCAAATGCAACTGAATTTTAAAAAAACAATGAATACAGTGTATTACAGTAACTTGCAGTAGTCAGACAGTCCTTTTGTGGTGTCAGAGCAGTTCCTGATTTGTGTAATAAAGGGAGATTCAAGAGCCTGATTGCTGTTGGAAATAAATTGTTCTTGACACTAGAGGTGCTGGTCTTCAGGCATCGGCCCGTAGGTAGCTGTGAGAAGAGATGGTGACCAGGGTGGTGGTGTCCTTTATAATGGTGACTGCCTTCAGTTTTTGTGACTGAGAAAGCAGAGACTATGATTGAGAAAGACAGACTCTGAGAAGACTGGGAGACTGAGAAAGAATGGCTGTGTATGAGAGAGAAATTGTGTAAAATAAGGATATAAAATTATGGCAGCTGCTCTGTTGTGCACTCAACTTCAGTACAGTGGTTTTGTTTATTTACATTACTGAAGTGGTCTTTCTGAGAGCTCTTTCCTCAGCAGTTCCTGACTTTCTGCAGCCTGGGTCAGTATTGTTCATTGTAATTAAGCCCCACGAGAGCACAGATATAATTGACAGCAATGTTACTCAGGTTGAAGGGCTTGAGTGGAAGGGTTGGCTTTCCCTGGCGTGGAGAGGATGAGGGGTGACCTTATGAAGGTCTATAGGGTGGCATGGTTGGTATAGCGGTTAGTGTAATGCCTTTACAGTGCCAGCGATTGGGACTGGTCTGGGGTTCAAATTCTGCGCTTTCTGTAAAGAGTTTGTACGTTCTCTCCGTGTCTGTGTGGGTTTTCCCCAGAGGCTCCGGTTCATTCAAAAACGTACTGAGGGTGTAGATTAATGGGGTGTAATTTGGCCAGTACAGACTCATGGGCCAAAATGTCTAAAATTAACAAATTAAGATCTTGAGGGCTATTGTTAGGGGAGATAATCACAGCCATTTTTCCCTGGGCATAGGTTCACGGTCAGAGGGAGGTTTAAAGAGATCTGAGAGCCACACATCTTCACATACAGGGTGATGGAACGAGCAGAGGAAGTGGTAGAGACGGGGACAATTATAATGCTTAAAAAACATTACATTAACTTTTATTGAATTCAGCAATAATCACATAAAGATGCTGACGCATTGCATTAGTTAACTCACCTAAAAATGTTTTGCTGCTGATTTTCGTTTGTACTCAGCATCTGATGCCTCTCTTGTCAGTGTCCAACAGTAGTCGGCCAGCATGGTGGATTACACCTACCATGGTCACAATATCCAGGTGAAACCTTTCACCATGTTCGTCACTGACTGCACCAAGATCGGCAGGGGAGAAGTCCAAGTACGAATGCAGAAAATTCATTTTCATTGACATGTTGCACCTCATGGTTTTATCTGCTTGAAGTAAACTTAAAATATGACAGGAAATCACAGTAATAGGTTATATTTAAAAAGGGAAGTAAGTGATAGGAAAAAAAATTAAGGTGATTTTCATGATCGGCAGACCAAAATCCATAAAGTACACTCAAGAATGTTCAGGAAGCAAAATCTTCGTTGTCCAGTGAAATTAGTTAGACCCTCTTTATACTATACTTATCTTGTCTTATTTCCCAACTAGTTGAGCTGAATTTACCAAAGCACTCATGTCAAGATCCCAAGTTCAAAGGGAGGGAAAGATTGGCCTTTTCTAGGTTAGGATGAGGTTGTTCTCCTGTGGTCTTCTGCTTACCAAGTTCTGAATCCACTGAGGGTAGAACTGGAGTTTTAGATAATCTAGACCACAGGTTCTGAAGATTTTCTTATTCAATTTCAGATTATCTAGCCATGTGCAATGTCCTGCTGAAGGGTTGGTTGGGTAAGAAGGGTGAAATAACTTACAGGTGGAGTACATACTGCAATGTGATAAAGTTGGATGGTGAATCAAAATATATATTGTTAATGTATTTTATTGCAGCTATGTATCTTGTGTTCTGTGTCTGGGTAAATATTAACTTGTCGGTGAGATTGAAGATTGTGATCAGGCAGAGCAAGGGATGCCCCTTTTCCCAAAATAACTCTTGCACATTCTTTATCCTTCTGCCCTCGCCAATCTGACACTGGTGCTGTGATAGAAATTGTCTAATGGAATTGGTGTGGTATTACGAGCCCAGAGGATCCCAAAACCCGGCAGAAATAGATATTCACCAAGACAAATGGTTACTTAAACAGAAGTTGCTTTTAATTATCTTTAAACATGAAAACAGAATCACACTTTAACTTATCACTATTTTGGCTTAACTAACCTAACTTAACCCCCTTCTAATACTAAGCGCATGTGTATGCAATGTTTAGAAAAGCTCTTTGATTCACACTCCAATCTCACTTCTCATTCCTCCAAGGTCACTGGTTGCAGGCAATTGTTATACTGTGCGCAGAATTTAACATTTATAAAGTTCACCAGACTTTGGTACTTGAAAGGTGAATGGTTACAGCTCAGGAAGGTTCTTGTCGGTTTTCAGACAGAGATTTGTTGTTCGCTGGACAACAGATCAGCCACGTCAGTGTCTTGCTGAAGAAACTACCCCTTCAGGGTTCTCCAGATGATAACGTCTTTCTTTCAGGTCACCACAGAGTTCCATTTTATTTCACTTATTTCAAGTGAAACATTAGACAGCCAGTCCTCTCTTCTTGCATGAACCACAAGGGCTTTGACCAGGCTGAACTAAGCACTCACAACCCATCTTCTAAATGGGGTTTTCCACAAGCTTGCCAGCTTGTCCTGTTCCAGTCCCAGCTGCTGCTGCTGACTGTAAAACTGTGGAACTGAGTTCTCTCCCTCTCTCTCTCTATGAGAAAGCCTGTTTTACTCTCTCTGCTTGCAAAACCACTTGACCCTCCTAGAATAGCAAGTTCCACTCCAGACAGTTTGCAGTTCTGACAAGTTCTTTCATCTGATTCCTTTTTGTAAACAACAATTCATTAGTGAAGTCTCTTGGGCACTCTCCAAAGCTTTTGCAAAGGCTCTTGGTGCTGATATGTGTAGCATAGCTCTAGTATTTTAAATAAGATCTATTTTAAAGTATTTATGTGTGACCTACACTTAAAAAACCTTCCCCAATTTATCTCCCAAAAACATATTTATATACAATACAAACACAATATAATCTGTCACAGTAGTCTGATGAGGGCAATTTAAGTTTAATTTAATTTTAAAATACAGCATGATAACAGCCCCATCCGGCCCATAAGTTTGTGCCGCCCCAATATACAAGTTTCAAGAGATTCAAGATTCCTTTATTGTCATGTAATATAATATTACACAAAATTGGATTTGGTCTGTGTGAGGCAAAGATTCATCATCAGCAGAAATTGCCCTGCGCCCCTTTCAATCAGAGAAAGAGAAACAAAAAGGAGCCCCTTCAGAATCGCTGAGTGTCCGTGGATTCACCTCCAGCGCTCCTGCAGCCGTACAGACTCCTGTTTGATCCATCAGCAACCTGAGCTCCAGATCCAAATCTCCAATACAATCAGGAAACCTTCAGTGCCTGAGGCCCTTCGGGAACCCACCTTGCCCTCAGCACCTTTCTGCATTCAGGTTCCGATGCCTAGTACCACTTCAGCCAGTTTCTAACAGTCTGCAGCCTAATATGAGTCCTTTGACCACAAGTAGACAGCAGGCCTCAGCCTCCGTGGATCCTCTCGCTGCCTGTATGAATGTCCTTCAGGTGCAGAGCCCCTCACTGGTCTGCCACTGTGGTCACTGTCCAGTAGGATCATCTCCTCTACTGCTTCTCAAACAGGAGGGGTTGGGGTATCTCCCCACTTCTAGTGCCCTGTGCTGGTTCGCTACATGCCCAGAATCTTCAACCCCCTCGTGGCTACTGTCAAGCACAGGTGTCACCATCTTGGGCAGCTTTTTTTTAAAATAAAGCACTGTCAGCTCCTTTAACAGGCTATTTAAAGCAAATAATGAGCCATTGATATTTGGGCTGAGCGGTAGGACTCAACGGAGCAGCGCTATTTCTCCTCTCTTCGCTCTCCCTAGGTCCACACCAGCGGCCGTGCTGCCATTACAGCAGCTCTGTCAGTGCGGCCCTTTTTTTCTTAACCTTTAGCTAAAAGCAATGTTCTTCTGATGTGACAATGTTTGTGCAGACCACAGGCATCTGCCCCCAGAAATTCGGAATTAATTGCACTCAGCCAGATGGTAATTAGGATGTCTCTGTTGCTCCTTCCGCTGCTACAACAAACATGCTGCCAAATTCTGTGGAGAGAGATAGAGAAGGGGGAAATGAGATGTAGGTGAAGATTCTGGGAGAAAAGGAAAAGATAAAGGGGGGGGGGGTGGCTAATGGAAACCATTAGATATCCTGAGGATGAAGTTAAAACATAACCATATGAGTGGAACAGACCAGCCATCACATACCAGCCAATCCAGGTAAGAATCACAGCCTTCCTTCCTGAATGATATCAGTGGAGTTCCGCAAAGGTTTGTTCTGGGACCCCTGCTCTTTGTGATCTTTATAAATGATCTAGAAGAAGCGGAAGAATGGGTCAGTAAGTTTGCGGATATTATGAAGGTTGGAGGAGTTGTGGAAGGTTGTTGTAGGTTATAAAAGGAAATAGGATACAGATTTGGGTGGGAAAAGTCAGTTGAAGTTCAATCTAGATAAGTCTGAAGTGATATTATCCCACCTTTTTAAAAAAGATGGGAGAGAGAAAACAGGAATTTATAGACCAGTTAGCTTGACATCAGTGGTGGGGAAGGTGCTGGAGTAAATTATAAAAGATGAAATAGTGGCGCATTTGGATAGCAGTAACAGGATCTGTCCGAGTCAGCATGAATTTACTAAGGGGAAATCATGCTTGACTAACCTTGTGGAATTTTTTGAGAATGTAACTATGAAAATGGACAAGAGAGAGCCAGTGGATGTAGTGTACCTGGACTTTCAGAAAGCCTTTGATAAGGTCCCACATTAGAGATTGGTGAGCAAAATTAGAGCACATTGTATTGGAGGTAGGGTACTGACATGGATAGAAAATTGTTTGACAGACAGGAAGCAATGAGTTGGGATTAACTGGTCCCTTTCAGAGTGGCAGGCAGTGACTAGTGGGGTACTGTAAGGCTCGGTGCTGGTCCGCATCTATTTATAGAGTACATTAATGATTTAGATGAAGGGTTTAAAAGTAACATTAGCAAATTTGCAGATGACACAGTATGAAATGTGAGGAGGATGTTATGAGAATGCAGGATGATTTGGACAGGTTGGATGAGTGGGCAGACACATGGTAGATGCAGTTTAATGTGGATTAATGTGAGGTTATTCACTTGGGTGGCAGATTACTGTCTGAATGTTGTCAAGTTAGGAAAAGGGGAAGTACAACTAGATCTAGGTGTAGTTGTTCATCAATCTCTGAAAGTAAGCATGCAGGTACAGCAGGCAGTGAAGAAAGCCAATGGCATGTTGGCCTTCAAAACAAGGGGAGTTGAGTATAGGAACAAAGAGGGAAGTTGTACAGGGCCCGGGTGAGACCACACCTGGAGTATTGTGTACAGTTTTGGGGAAGGACATTCTTGCTGTTGAGGGAGTGCAGTGTAGGTTCACAAGGTTAATTCCTGGGATGGTGGGACTGTCATATGTTGAAAGATTGGAGCGGCTGGGCTTGTATACATTGGAGTTTAAAGGATGAGAGGGGATCCGATTGAAACATATAGGATTATTAAGGGATTGGACACACTAGAGATAGAAAACATTTTCCCAATGTTGGGGGACTCCAGAACCAAAGGCCACAGTTTAAGATTAAGGGGTAGGCCATTTAGAACAGAGTTGAGGAAAAACTTCTGCACCCAGAGAGTTGTGGATCTGTGGAATGCCCTGTCTCAGAAGGCAGTGGAGGCCAATTCTCTGGTTGCTTTCAAGAAAGAGATAGATGTCTTAAAGATAGCTGAGTCAAGGCATATGGGGAGAAGGCAAGAACGGGGTACTGATTGTGCATGATCACAGTGAATGGCAGTACTGGCTTGAAGGGCCGAATGGCCTACTCCTGCACCTATTGTCTATTGTGATGCATTTTGGAAGGCAAACCAGAAGGCTGAGTATGTTTAATGGTGTGGATAAACAGATTCAAATCCATACATCCCTCAAGGTTGCCACACAGGTTGATAGGATAGTTAAGAAGCCGTAGAAGGATGAGAGGAGACCTAATAGAGGTGTACAAGAGGATGGATAGCCAGCGCCTGTTTCCCATGGTAGGAATAGCAAATACCAGAGGGCATGTACAAAGTGAAGGGAGGGAAGTTAAGGGGAGACATCAGGGGTAAGCTTTTTACAGAGAGTTGTGGGTGCCTGGAATGCCTTGTCAGAAATGGTGGTGGAGGCTATAACATTAGAGGCATTTAAGAGACTCTGTCACAAGGATGGAAGAGGGTTACATGGTAGGGAGGATTTGGTTTTTTTTAAGGAATATATGGGTCAGCACAACATGGAGGGCTGAAGGGCCTGAACTTTGCTGTAGTGTTCTATGTACCAAGCTGACTTTTGAACAATAATCCATAGCTTCATAATCACAGCCTTAGTGATGATACATGCTGGTGAAACTCAGCAGGTCACACAGCATCCATTGGAAGTAAAACGTAACTAACGTTTCAGGATTGAACCTCTCAAGAAAATGTTGCTAACCATTTTACTTCCTGTGGATGCTGTGTGGCAAGCTGTGTTTCTCCAGGTCATTTGGAGGCCTCAGCCGTGTGGATTGGAAGGGCCTGTTACCATGCTGTATGTCTAAATTTAAAAAAATTTAAATTTAAGCTTAATTTCTCAATATTGCTGCTTGTGACACTTGTTTTACTCTACAAAGTGAGCCCAAACACAGCAATTACATCGATGCAAGTAATTTCAGATCTGTATTTAGCTTGGCAGATTGCGGATTTTATTTTCTCAGATCCATGCGTAAAGGATGAAATCATTATGCGTTTTCCTCTTGGATGATCCAGAGCGAGTCATTCATTTGATTTGCTATCTCCATTCATCCATCCATCTGTTCTTCAGCTGATCAGCTTTTTAAATCTGGAGTCTCTCTCACACCAGAACCAGAGATCAGATGTGGAGGGCCGAGATGCCTAGCCTTGGTGGAACTAATGTGACACCTGGTTAGTGAAGGTCAGATCTCTGTTTAAACCAGGCCAGAGGAGGAGAGTGGTGCATTAAGAGGATATGATTGTGTTAAATATCGGAAAATTTACAATGCGAGTTTCAAAGGACTGGTTCCATTTGGAAGTTCAGCAGAAATTTTCAAATGCCTACCTTTCTCTTGTTGAGGAAGCATAATTTCTATAAAACCATTCACCACGCCAGGAAATCAAGTCGTACTTGTGTGCCAGAGCTAGTGCAGTACTCTCACAATGTCATCACCGTGTAGGACACACAAGGCGATTTTTCCCACAGGAAGCCAACGTACAGATTGAGTCTGTATGTTGTAAAATACTCGAATGGCAATCAGATTGGGAACCATACCTCTGTGGTATTGTATGGAATGACATCAGAACCACAGAAGACTGATTTTTTATTTTCTAGGTTTAGACTCCTACCCTGGGGAAAAGATGATGACTGTTTACCTAATCAAGATGCCTTTATTGTAATAGTACAGAATATGTAATATTACACACATTTGCCTTCTGCCTGCCATAAGACCGTGTTGCCTGGCACCCCATACAGTAAGTGAGAACGAGAAGCAAAAGAGTTCCTTCAGAGTCGCTGAATGACCATGGATTCACCTTCAGCACTCCTGCAGCCACGCAGACTTGTTGGATTCATCGCCCACCCCCCCCCCCCCCCCCCACCCCCCGAAGCTCCAGATCCAAACATCTGACATGATCAGGAGTCCTTCTTGCTAAGGGCACTCTTTCGAATCCCTCTCCGATACCTGGTTACCATGAGCCAGTTTCCAATAGCCCTCGGCCTGTGTGGGCCCCTCGCTGGTCTGCCACCCTACGTTCACTGTCCAGAAGGGTCGCCTCCTCTGCTTCACCTTCTCAACAAGCAGTGCCCACCCCGTTTCTGGCGCCCTGCACTGGTCTACTACTCCCCGGAGTCTCTACAATCCCTCGTCGCTGCTGAGCAATTGGACGATTTTGGTTTAAACACTGTTGGCTCCTCTAATGTGCCATTGAACCCTTTGAGCAGTGCTGTGTTTCCGCTCTCCTGGGTCCACACTGGCGGCAGGCCCATCATTTTTTTTTTACATGGCTCTCGTGATTTTATGATCCCACCCGTCAGCCTCCAACAGTCCAGAGAGTAGTCTGTCAAGCTCACTACTCCAGATAACATTCTTGTGATTCTTTTCTGCACTGTTTCCATCTTAACAGCATCCTTCCTGTCATTGGGTGACTAGAATCACCCACATGTCAATGATCGCTCAGAGTCTGGCTTTTTGGGGGGGGTGAAGAGGAGGAGGGAAAAGGTTACCAGTTAGCGTGATGCTGTTACACCACCAGCGACTTGGCTTTGAATGCAGCGCTCTCAGTAAGGAGTTTGTACTTTCTCTCCGTAACTGCGTGGGTTTCCTCCAGGTGCTCTAGTTTCTTCCCAGCGTTTAATAATATACGAGTATTTGTAGGTTAAAAAGTCCAGGTTAATTGGGTGTAATTGGGCTGGAAGAATCTGTTGTATGTCTAATTTATTCAAGTCACACAATTGTTATCAGATGGGGCTTTGATGGGCCTGTCTGAAATGACTTGCTGCTAATCACAGTACTACTTCCTGTTTAGGAATCCATTGGCCCAGGCTGAATAAATCCACAGCCAATGGCTTTTGTCAGCAATGCAGCTGGGTACTGGAAGTCCATTTCAATGTTATCCCAGTGTATGTCATTCATAGGTGAAATCAAATGTACACAACGCCAACACTCCCCAAGAAGGTCGTGTAGTTGGTTACCGATTGGACTTCTGTAACCCTTATGGGTTTTTTTTTAATATCTTGCAGATGTTTTCACTTTAAATATAAATTAGACATACAGCATGGTAACAGGGCCTCCAGGTCCACAAGCCTGCGCTGCCCAATTATACCAATAAACCGACAACCTCTGTGTGTTTCGAAAGGTGGGAGAAAACTTGCACGGACACGGGAGGAACTGTACAGACAGTGCTGCAATAGTGTTGTGCTAACTGTGTAGCTCTTGCTTATATTCCCACAAAACCTTGTGTTTCAGTGGTTCAAAAATAATCTGAGACTTTTGGGTAATTCAGAGCAGAGATGGTTGCGTTGCATCCTCCATATGTTTGTGCAATACCAGGCCACTGCCATCTTGTATCAAACGTTTACTTTCATTGTTGAAATAAAGGGAAGCAGTGAAGACCTTCCAACTTTTCTGTTTTAAAGGAGTATTTGCGAGTTGATTCCAAGAGAATAGAACTCAACTTGGGTGACATGAGAGAGATTTGCTTGGCATGGGTTTAAATTTGAATCCAATTTCCACGAGCTCTGTTGGACAGTAAAGTTTTTAAAAAGCGTAAATGCTTGTACGGTAATTGTCATCTTTTCCTCTGATGGGTGAGAGCTGGAACTCCATTGTCCTTACTGTTTGATGTTGACACATTGGCAAGATGGAAGAGTTGTGGGGGGGGGGGGAAGGGGGGGAAATGGTTCATTCCGTGCAGTGGCTACAGACGTAGTTATCCAGTGCAGAAACAGAACCTTTGTCAATGTTGCCAGCCTAACGACAGAAAGGCTGGAGAAACTCACTCAGCATCCATAGGAAGTAAAAGGTAACCCACATTTCAGGATTGAGTAATTTGTCAGAAATCAGGAAAAAAAAATCAGTAGTGGGTATGAGGAAGAAGGAGGAAGGGAAAGGGGAGGAGCACAGACAAACAGGTAAGATGTAATAGGTGGATGCAGCTGAGAAAAAAGGCTGAGAAGTGATGGGGAGAGGACAGAGGGCTCGTAATGGAAGTTCTGATAGGGAAGGGGTGGGGAGCTGGAGGAAAGTAGACAGGGACAGGGAAAGGGAGTTGAAACGCTCCAAAGTGCTGGAGGCATGTCTGTCTCCTCTGGATGCTGAAGACTGGCTGAGTACCTCCAGCATTTTGTTGTGTTTTTACTACAGACGCAGCATCTGCAGACTTTTGTGTGTCACTCAGGGAAAGAGAGACACAGGGGAGTGGTTAAAGGAAATTGGAGGTCGATGTTCATGCCGTCTGGTTGGTGAGTGCTAAGATGGCAGACAAGGCGTTGTTGCTCCAATTTGTCGGTGGCTTTGATTTGGCAGTGCATGAAGCAAAGGGTAGACCTTCCCACATGTTAGCCTGTTCCCCCTCCTCCCTGTACCTTCCTCCTTCTCTCCCCACATTTTTATTCAGGCTTCTGCCTGTTTTTCCTGATTCCTGACGAAGGCCCCCAGGCCTGAAATGTTAGTTACCTTTTACATCCTGTGGACAATGCGTGAACTGCTGAGTTTCTCCAGTACATTTGTGTATTATACTGGAACCCAGCATCTGCAGACTTTCTTGTTTAACTGCCTCCCTGAACAAGATCCATTTCCTTAATTTCCCCTATCTTTCTGAACCTTTCTTGGCTACATACATTCTAAATGTCTTTTAAGCAATCCATATTCCCACCTCCTCGACTTCCTCAGGCAGCTCGTTCCACACACCCACCACCTTCTGCGTGAATGCCCCTTGGGTCTTTTTTAAATCTTTTCCCTCTGCAATTTGGACTATGCATTCTTGTCTTAGACTCTCATATCCTGTGATGTTTCACTTCACCAATGACATATACACCTCTGCGAGGTCCCTTCTACACTCGTCACAGTCTACCCAGCATTTTTTCTCTTGGGTATCAGTATGTCTAATGAACATTTCTATATATAAAGACATTGGGTCAAAAAATGTCGGAACCAGGATGCGAGAGGGGCTCCCGAGGGGGCTTGGGCGCTGAAGGCTTCCTGATCGTGCCGGAGTTTTGAATCTGGAGCGCGGGTTGTCGATGGTTGGACTGAAGTCTGTGAGGCTGCAGAGGCTACAGAAGCACTGGAAATGAATCCATGGGCACTTGGTAACTCTGAAGAGACTCCCTTGCTTCTCTTTCTCTGAGTGAAAGGGGCACTGGGCAATTCCCACTGATGGCGAATCTGATTTACGGCAGACTAAATACAATTTTGTACAATATTACACCTGTTTCGTTACATGACAATAAAAGAATCTTGAAGCGTGGCACTGAGATAAGTTTAGTAACAATCTCACTGAGTGGCAGGGCAGCCCCAAGGGGCTGAATGGCCTCCTCTTGTCCTTCCTTTGAACTTGATTCAGCTGTACAGGTTGATCAAGCGCTGAACCAACTGCTCCTGTGGTTACCAATATTTGTGGTGTTGCCGAACTTCATTCCAAAGCAACAAGGCTCGGAATGTGTTCCCAAGTAAATTGGATTCTACTTCTATGCTCCGCATGTGCATGCTATCCTTCTCCCCAGCCTGCATTCATCGTGCGATAGAAACCCAAGTGCACACCCTGATTAAAACTGAAAATGGTCCAGAAAGCCAGGAGCTCCATCATTTTTAATATTAAACACTGATGTATAAGAAAGGCTGTGTTTCTCCTGATAGTGTTCATAAGGTTGGACTAGACTTGTACAACCTTGTTTGTTTTCATTGCACCGTCTGAAAATATTCCAGAAATAATTCCATTAGTTGTTCGGTCTGGTTTACATCTATAAGTTATTCTCTAAACTCAAAACTAATGATGCAAAGACGTATATGAGTTTGTGTTGATTTCTTCTGTTATTGAGGTACATGGCTAATAATATTTCTGCCTTGTTGATGGATTATTTTAATTTGGTGGTATTATGGGTTATATATAAATATGTCTTTAAAAGAGAGATTGTGGGCATTCAGTATAAGTCACTTCAGAAACAGATACTTGCACTTCACATCTCATTTAAAATACAAGAGCTTTGCTGAAGCTGGACATTCAGGCTCCGTGACTTTGCAGAGACAATGAAATTACTTAGGAAAGAATTTCAAAAGCAGGTGTAAATGGAAAAGTCCAGGGCTCAAGTGCTGATAAAGATCTTTTAAGGATTGGGTTTGGAGCCTTGGGAGGGGTTCTGGTTTTTACAAGCAGAGCGAGAGAGAGAAGTCAATTGTGCAGTAGTTTTTGAGGCTGAAACATGGCAAGCTGACAGGCTTGTTGAAAACCTCATTTTGAAGACTGGTTACGAGTTCCGAGTTCAGACTGTTGAAAACCCTTGTGTTCCTTTCAAGAGGAAATAGCTGGCTAGAGTGTTTCTACTGAAATAAGGGAAATAAGAGGAACTCTGGTGACCTGGAAGACAAGGTTATCATTTGGAAAACCCATGATGGGGCAAGTTTTTTCGGCAAGACACTGAAGTGATTGGAGGAAATTAATTTGTGTGTGTCCAATGAGCACAAATATCTCTCTGAAATCAACAAGATCCTTCCTGAGCAGAAACCATTTAACTTTAAGCACCAGACCCTGGTGAAAATTCATAAATGTTAAATTCTGTACACAGTATAAGAAATGCCTGATACCAGTAAACTTGGAGGAGTGAGAATTGAATGGACTATTGAATGGAGAATTGAGAAATGAGTGAACTATTAAAGCAAAGAACTTTCCTGAACATATACATACATGTACGCTTAGAATTAGAAGGGGTTTAAGTTAATAGTAATAAGTTAAAGTTTGATCCTGTTTTTATGTTTAAAGAAAATTGAAAGCAACTTTTGATTAAGTAAACATTTGTCTTGGTGAATTTCTATTGCTGCTGGGTTTTGGGGTCCTTTGGGCTCGTAACAGTGGTGTTTTGAGTGTGAGCTGAATGCAATAGATAACTTGGGCTGAGTTAAATTTTATTCCTTGGCTGCATTGGAGTATTGTAGAATCAGTCAACACAGAATCAGAACTTATTGCCATGAACGTGTCACGAAATTCGTTGTTTTGCGGCAGCGTGATTGTGCGATCCAGATGCAAAAATTGCTGTAAATTACATTTCCATAAATGCCCCATTTAAAAAAAAGTGCAAAAGAAGAGGAAAAGATATGACGGCAGAGGGGAAGAAGCTATTTTTGTTCTGCGTGTTCATCTTCAGGCTCCTGTACCTCCTTCATGATGGTTAGAAGAGGAACAGCTATCAGCCTGTCGTTCGTCATCCCAATCTTGCTAATCCAATTTGCCTGTAACCTCCGACTCAGTGTTCCTGACAAAATGCCTTTTAGATATTATAATTGTACCTGCCTCCGTCTCCTTCTCTGGCACCTCATTTCAGATTTTCACCCTTCAGATCTCCTTTAAATTTCGAGATTCTGCTTCCCTGCACGCAGCCACCCCCAAACCAGGCTGCAGACCAGCAGCAAGTGAAGAAAAAGTAACTTGTCCCAACATGGACCACACCTCAAAATGCCACCAATTAAAAACAAAATCCATCCACCAAGCCAAAGTAATATTGATCGTTTAGCTCGTAAATGGAAGGGCATAAAATAATCGGCACAACCCGTGTATGAAATTGCACCATTAATATTAAACTTGTAGAGTAACGATGTATCCTTTCTTTGTGTAAACTCATTTTTCACATGCATTGAGAAGATAGTTTGCTAAAAGATGAACTTTCACAAAGTTGTGATTTTCATGACCATCGTAGTTTTATAAGTCTTTTCAGTCTCCTTCGTTCCAGTGAGAATAACCCTAATGAATCAAATCTCTCCTCCTAACTCGCCTTCCATTCCAGCCAGCATCCTGGTGAATCTCTTCTATACTCTTTCTTTCACTACCACATCCTAGTGTGGTGACTGAAATTGTTCTCAATACTCTAGGTGCAATCTCTCAATGTATCAATTTAAATCCAGAGATATAGTGCAGCAACAGGCCCTTCCAGCCTATGTGCCCACGCTGCCCATGTGACCAAATAACCTACTAACCTCCAATATCTTAGGAATGTGGGAGGAAACCAGAGCAATCAGATGAAACTCGTGCGGAAATGGCAAGAACGCACAAACTCCGTGCAGACAGCGGCAGATTTGAGCCCAGGTTGCTGGCTCCGTAATAAGGTTGCACTAACCCTTCTGCAGCTTAAACATAATAAAATGGGCGCATGACATTGCTTTCTCGGGTGTTTTTGCCCACACCCCTTCTTCTATGCCACCATTCTCATCATGGTCAATGCTTTCCTTAAAAACAAGGGAAGAGTATTTACAGACAACATTGCTTCCAACCCAACCCATCACCTGATGCAAGGCAGGGAGCCTAAATGAGAATTTAGGCTGAATTATCAGAAATGATAAATCAATGCTGAGTTACTCCAGTATTTATTGTGTCTTTTTCCACTGAGACCAGCTGAGTTCGTTCAGCATTTACTGTGTTGTAACTACAAATGGACACAGTGAGACCAGCTGAGTTTGTCCAGCATTTCCTGTGTGTTGTTACTACAAATGGACATAGTGAGACCAGCTGAGTTCGTCCAGCATTTACTGTGTGTTGTTACTACAAATGGACACAGTGAGACCAGCTGACAACCTGACACATCAGTAATGTATCTTTACCTCCTAAGAGACTGGCCGGATTCCTCCAGCATTTACTGCATGTTTTGGCCTAAATCAGAATACATCAACTAAGGTCATTAGATATAGGAGTAGGCCATTCAGCCCACTGGGTCTGCTCCTCCATTCCATCCTGAGCCGATCCATCCTCCCACTCAGCTCCTCTCTCCCGGCCTCTCCCTACAACCTTTGGAGCCCAGACTAGTCACACACACATCAATCTCTGCTTTAAATGCACTCAATGACTTGGTCTCCACAGTTGCCCATGGTGGCAAATTCCTGAGGTTCACCTTCAAGTGGACCCCCTGTTCTCTGCCCCACCTGCCATACCCTAGATACGCCTATGCCTTTGTCTGGCTAAGAAATTCCTCCACGTCTCTATTTTCAGTGGGCACCCTTCAATCCTGAAGTTGAGCCTTCTTGTCCTGGACTCCCCTACCATGGGAAATAACTTTGTCCAGGCCTTTGAACATTCAAAATGCTTCTGAGGTTCCCCAATCCAAGAGCCATCAAACGCCCTTAGATGCTAATCCCTTTGTTCCAGGAATCATTCTCCCATGCCAGCATACCCTTTCTTAAATAAGGAGCTCAAAACTGTACCTCGTACTCAACGTGAGGCCTCACCAGTGCCTTCTAAAGCCTCAACATCACATCCCTGCTCTTGTATTCTATTCCTTAAGCTATGAATGCCAAGATTAAGCATCAGTGTCTGTAATAATATTTTATGGCACTGCTCCAGTTTTGATGTTTATTTCCCCATTTCCAGTCACAATTTTTTAAATCTTCATAAAGCATTCTTTTTGTCAGCTTTATGAAGACATGTTCCATGCTGCTGAGATCATTGAAGCATCTTTAGCACAAGAACAAAATTCTGCAGTAGGTCTGTAAACCTGAAGTGGGAGAAGTACTCGTGCAGATCAGGATTTTAGATCAATGATCTTTCTTCAGAGCCCGAGTGCCTTGGAGGTTGCTGCAGAGATGGTTGGAAGTTTAGAACAACGAATGATCAACTGGGAAGCATCAACACTAATCAGCTCATGTTCTCTGGGTAACTGGTTTATGACTCAAGGATTTCACTACAAAATCTGAAGTCTCAAATTTGTTGTCATGTGTATATAGGTCTTTCCATCGTGCACTTCAGCAGCGATGTGTGAAGTTTCCTCAATATTTCAAGTTTATTATCATCCAATTGTACAAGCACAACCCAACAAAACAGCGTTCTGCGGTCCTTAGTGCAAAACCTACAAACACACAACCAAACATAACACACATACAAATGTTACATATGCAGTACCTCTCTACATATATTAAAAATAAATAAAAATTGTTAAATAAATAGTTGAATTTCGGAGGGTTTGTATGAGCAGTTCATTCAGTTGTTCAGCAGTCTCACTGCCTGTGGGCAGTGGTGTATCGAGGTTAAGTGGCGCCCAAAGGCTGCCATTGACATCTGCAACCCCCCCCACCCGTGTTTAAAAAGAAATGCACAAAAACCGCCACCACACACACAGGTTGTGGATACATGTTACGATTCTATGAAGTAATGTATTTTGTTAAGATTTTACTTGAAACTTTGAACTACTTTGTTCAGTTAGTTGTTCCATTAAATAAAACATTAATGAGTATTTCTTATTTTTATGTGTTGCAATGTGTAAATAAATTAATAACAATAACACTAATCAATTCACAGTATATATTCTGCGAAGTATTAATTGGAAAATCTCCACGGATGGCCGGGGCAAGGCTCTCAACAGGGCAGTCAGTGGGCGGCCAGGGCAGGCTGTCGGCGGAGGCATCAGTGGGCTGTCGACGGGTCTGTTGGGGTGGCTGTCAGTGGGTGGCCAGGGCAGGCTGCTGGCGGGAAAGTCGGTGGACGGCTGGAATGGGCTGTGACAGCCCCTCCAGCCTCCGGGACCACTCGTTTCCCTGGCTGGCGCTGGCACTGACAGAGTGGTTCCAGCCTCGTGGGGGACATGGGTAGGGAAGACTGCCATTTTTTTTCCCTATTGATCCTGCATTGAGCCATCGCCAGGTGCTGCTTGCCTGCTGGAGAGGGGGCACTCAAGTGAGCCCAGGCAGCACAGCACTGCACCCATGGGATGGAGATTAATTATTGGGCTAGGGACTCGGATGTTGAGCGGGTAAGGCAAGGACAGTGGCACTCCCCTTCAAGTGGAGCCCCTGTTCTCTGCCCCACCGGCCATACCCTAGATACGCCTATGCCTTTGGGAAGAAGCTGTATCTCAGCCTTGTGGTTCTCCTTTGATACTCCTGCATCTCTTTCCAGTGTCCCTATCAACTTTAGTGGAAACTACCAACCATGAAGGGCAAAAGTAGCTTCCATTAGTATTATATTTAACTTGAATTATTTTTGTTCGCTTAAATGTAACTGGCTGTTTCAAAGTTTCTTCAAGATTCTTTTATCGTCATGAATTAAAACAGGAAATGTAATAATTTGGTGACAGTAACACTCTAAGAATGGAGGAGATTGAGCAATTCTGACCACACTGATTTACGCCTGCTTTTAAGTGCAAAAATTAGGTTTTTACTGAGCGAAGTTGCAGTAGTTTCCGATTCCACTGCTGGGTCAGACATCTGTGTGACTTTGTACATTTGACCGCCTTCCTTGTATCAGGTGATATGTTGGAGTCTGTAAATAGTCTTGCCTTGTTTTTAAAGAAATCATTGCCGGAGGAGATGGGTAAAAGTACCTGAGCAAGTGGTGTCATGAGTCCACTGAACTATGTTGCAGCTGTATTGTATATTGAGACTGCATTTTGAGTACTGTGCACAGTTCTGGTCACCTGGCCACTCAATCATGTGGTAGCCATAGAGAAAATGCAGAAGAGATTCGTTGGGATTATTCTCACTGAGAGGTGACATAGAGTTGTAAAATTATGAGCAGAATAGAAATGATATTTAACCATTGTGTGTTTAATACCATTGATGCAAAGACACACATGAGTTTGTTCTAATTTTTTTTTACACCATTCAATTTCATGATTTTAGCCTTGTAGACTTTTTAATTTGGTGGCATTTTGAATGTGGTACAACTTTGGCTGAATTAAATGTCGTGCTTAAGATACTTAAGTGACCAAGTTCCACCGTTGTCAACAGAGTCACAGACGGCAATGAGGAAATGCACAAGAGGGAGATGGGTCAGGTAGTTGAGTAATGTCAAAACAACCTTGCATTTCAGGAAGTCCACAATCAGTCCTTATCACAGGATAAGCAGTGGAAAGGGTAAAGAACTTAATTCCTGGCTGTCAACATCTCTGAAGATCTAACCTGGGGCTGCCATGTCGATGTAAACATGAAGAAGGCTTGCTAGCAACTAAATCTCATTAGGGGTTTGAGGTGATTTGGTGTGTCACCTGCTATAAGCTCAGATGACCCAAAACCCAGCAGCAATAGATATTCACCAAGACAAATGGTTATTCAAACAAAGGTTGCTTTTAATTATCTTTAAACATGAACACAGAATCACACTTTAACTTGTAACTATTGACTTAATTAACCTAACAACCCCCTTCTAATTCTAAGCGCACTTGTATGTAATGTGTGCATAAGTTCAGAAAAGTTCTTTGATTCACAGTCCAATCTCACTTCTTATTCCTCCAAGTTCACTGGTTGCAGGCAATTCTTATACTGTGCACAGAATTTAACATTTATAAACTTCACCGGGCTTTGGTGCTTGAAAGGTAAATGGTTACTGTTCAGGAAGGTTCTTGTCAGTTTTCAGACAGAAATTTGTTGTATGCTGACACCCACAACTGATTCTTTTTTTAAATCAACCATTTCAGTGTCTTGCCAAAGAAACTTCTCCCCCTCAGGGTTCTCCAGATGATAACCTTTTTTTCAGGTCACCACAGAGTACCTTTTTGTTTCTCTTATTCCAAGTGAAGCATTAGACAGCCAGTCCTCTCCTCTTGCATGAACCACAAGGGCTTTGATCAGGCTGAACTAAGCACTCACAACCCATCTTCCAAATGGGGTTTTCCACAGCTTGCCAGCTTGTCCTGTTCCAGTTCTAGTTGCTGCTGCTGACTGTAGAACTGATCTCTGTGTGTTTCTCTCTCTCTCTCTCTGCGTGGAAAACCACATGACCCTCCTAGAACAGCAAGTTCCACTCTAGACAGAATGAGGCTCCGACAGCTCTTTCATCTGTTGCCTTTCTGTAAAGAATAATCCATTAGTGAAGTCTCTTGGGCACTTTCCAATCTTTTGCAAAGACTTGGCCCCGACATGTCTAGCATGAGAAGAGTTCCAATATTTTAAATAAGATCTGTTTTAAAGTGTTTGTATGTGACCTACACTAAAAACCTTGCCCCAATTTATCTTCCAAAAACATATCTATATTCTGTCACACACCAAAGACTTGCAAATTTCTACAGGTGTACTGTGGTGAGTATTTTGACAGGTTATATCACTGACTGATATGGAGGTACCAATGTATGGGATAGGAAAAAGTGACAGAGAGTTGTGAAGCCTGGCGATGTCATCATGGGCATCAATCTTTACTCCATTAAGAACATCTACAAGAGACGGTGTCCCAAGAAAGCAGGCTCTATCATCAAGGACCCTCACCACCCTAACCATCCCCTCTTTACACTGCTACCATCTAGAAAGAGATACAAGGAGCCTGAAGACGCACACCCAATGTTTCAAAAACTTCCCCTCCGCCACCAGATTTCTGAATGGACAGTCAACCACAGACATGACCTCTCTTTCTCTTCTTTTCTGCTGATTTATTTATTTTTTAAAAATGTAATTTATAACAATATTTACACTTGTAATACTGCTGCAAAACAAGGAATTTTCTGACCTGTTCATGACAATGAATGCTGAAATCCTAAATGATCTCCCAGCATGGACAGCATAGAGCAAGATTGAGAAGGACCAAAGGAGGACAAAAATGAAAGATACGTTTCTGGGAAAATATACTCAGCCTGGGGATGGGGTAAATTAAAATGTAATGCCATTGGGAGCTGGGCTGGCGAGGAAATATTATTAGCACTAGAGCTTGTATAAAGTGCATTCTGATTTTAGAAACTAGATCATTTATGAACAGAGAGGTTTGAAATTTCCACTCTTGAAATTTTTCTCGTCTATTTTGCCTGAAGTTAAAAATCACAAAAGAGCTTTGAAATCTAATCTCAGATGAACAATTTCAGGGTGGATAGCTTTACAATATTTTAAATAGGTTTGAAGAAAGAAATCACACTCAAAAGCCACCAGACTAAATAAGCACCAAAGGGAGGGTATGTTAATTGCACTGAAGAGACTATCAGGACCGTGGATCTTTTGTTTTTTAATTGGATAAAAATTGATTTTTACTGCAACCCAATATCACCACTAAATTGTTGACCGCTATTGAAGCATTTTTTTGCACATTCACTTTATTTTATGCAAGTGGTTGATTAGACATGCTGACAAGAGTAGATGTGGAAAGGTTGTTTTGCTTCATGGAGAATCTAGGACAAGAGGGCACGGCTTCAGGATTGAAGGGTGTCCACTTAGAACAGAAATGCAGAGGAATTTCTTCAGCCAGATGATTTTTACTGTAACGCAATATCACCACTAAATTGTTGACCACTATTGAAGGTTCTGGATCCTCCAGAATATTCTGTATGGGATTTAAACTGAAGGTGGGGGAGGATGTGGTTAAGGAGGAAATTTTTGGAGAAGAGCTGTCTTAAATGTAATTGGGTCTGGTTGTGTGAGTATGGTCAGGTGAAGATTATTCCATGCTTTAATTGTGCGGGGGAAGAATGAATTGCTGGACATATCTGTCTTGGAAGATGGCACTACAAATTGGGTTGCGTGCCCTCGCCTGCTTCTAGCAGGCTTGGGTCCATTGTAGAATTGGTCATCCATATTGAGCTGGCGGTTTAGCATTTTGTAAAAACAGGTCAGGCAGTGTGCTTCACGTCTATCTTGGAGAGAGCTCCACGATAATGAATCCAAGAGCTTTGTAACACTTTCATATGTATTTGTGACTAATCAGGATGCCTATCTCTCGACTTGTTTGATGGGAGTAGTGTTTTTGTTTGTCTCTGGGTCCCATGCACCTACTGCATATTCCAAATGTGATCTAACAAGGGAGAGGTACAACCTCTCCTTGACAAAAGTTGAACAATGATGGAAGTTGCATCTCAGAAAATTTAAAACTTTTGTTGCCTTCATTGTTGTATGATACGTCTGATCATTCCAACGCAAGCTGTTCTGGATTTTGATGCCAAGGTATTTCATCTGTTTGATTTCATCAAAGGTGACACCCAGAATTTTGTACAATGTTTTGCCTGGTTTTCTCTTCCTGGTGACATGCATGGTTTCACATTTGGAAGGATTGAACTGCATGCACCTTTTTTGTGACTATCAAGATCTCTTTGGAGAGCATCCTTGTCATCAGCTGACGTAATTGGACAGTATACCAAACAGTTGTTCGCGATTAGTCTAGTGGTGCTTGTGACTTTCCTGTGAATGTCTTTGATGTAGAGTGAAAAACAAATGTGGCCTAACCCTGTGCCCTGGGGTGTACCACTTAACAATGGACACCATTCAGAGCTTTTTTCCATTCACGCGCACCCACTGGAGACGTTTTATCAAGAAACTGGAAATCCATCTTTTAGTGTTGGAGCAAATATCATAGTAGTCGAGCTTCGTAAGAAATCTTTGGTGGGGAATGACATCGAATGCTTTGAAGAAGTCGAGCATTGCTAAATCAATGACATTGTTATCGAAGATTTTGGCCAGGCCATTTGTTGTGAGGATAAGATGGGACTGGCATGATCTATATGCATGCTGATTATCAGCAAGAATATTGTGACTGCTACGATCCCTCATCAGGTTGCTGTCTATTAAGTGCTCCAGGAGTTTGTAGCAGGTGCATGTTAATGAAACAGGGTGATAATTTGCCGGATTTGTGGTTGAGCCCTTCTTGAAGAGAGGAGTGATGTTCGCCTTTCTCCAATCCAGGGGAAAGTCACCTGAGTCGAGTGACTGCTGGAGGATAATCTGCAGAACAGGGGCTATAGTTCTTCAGCTGCAATCTTGGAGGCTTAATTCTGAATTTGGTCTGGCCCAGTAGCTTTTGCCATATTGATGTTAAGCAATAACTTTTTGAAGCCTTCAACTTCAGTTGTGATAGGAGACATGTCTTCATACGGGCTGGCCGGTCGATCAGGAAAATGTGAAGGATCCATATCTAAACCTTTTTAACTGTATTAGCCAAGCTAGACTAGGTTACCGTTATATTATCAATTGTGCCATTCATGGATGTTTCCATATTCTGTGATAGGGAAATTTGAGTACAAGAATGATGGAGAGGAGAAAATAATTTCTCAGAATAATTTTAGCCAGAAGACCACAGAGAGTACAGAAACCTGTCCTTGACCATTACTGTTCATCCCATTGACCAACGCTTGGTCAATTAGTAGTCTTTGGAGGAATTGAGGTTTTAAATTTGAAACTTAAATATGTATGTCAAGCTGACAAAAGGGAAGTTGAACAATGGTCATACCGAGTTGTAATGGAAATATCAAATTAGTGTGAAGGAGAGGCAGTGATGGTTTTTGGTTTCAGAGGGTGGAGGTGAATAACTGCTGGACATTCATATTGTTTGTTGCTAATCATCCTGTACATAAAAGATGCAGAATTAAATATCTTTTCTCAAGATGAAGTTCATATGGAATATATGTTGAGGACTCTTGCACGGTCAGCATGGCAATTAGCATAACGCTATTACAGTGCCAGTGAACAGGTTTCGAATCCGGCGCTTGTCTGTAAGGAATTTCTACTTTCTCCCGGTGACCTGCGTCGATTTCCTCCCAGTGCCTCTGTTTCCTCCCACCCTTCAGAAATGTAAGGGGTTGGTAGGTTAATTGGTGTATTGGGGGGGTGGGGGGCTTGGGCTCGTATGCCGGAATGGCCTCTTACTGTACTGTATGTTCTTATTAAATTATAAATTATCGGACATTGATGGCTGCTTCTCAGGTATTGTAAAGCAGGCCAAATGCATAGACAAGGTAATTCACAAAAGTGGTGACGAAATTTAAGTTTAAAGTCAGCAGATCATGCAGTATCCGTAGGAAGCAAAAGGTAACCAACATTTCGGTCCCAGGCCCTTCACCAGCCATCTGCAAAAACAGGCAGACACCTGAATAAAAAGGTGGGGAAAGGAAGGGGGACGTGTCAGAGGTAGAAGGTGGATACATGTTGGAGGGTAGAAAAGCTGAGAAATGATTGGAGGAGAGGACATTGGGCTAAGTGTAATTCACTGACAGAAGGAAGGAAAGGGGGTGGGGATCTGGAACAAATGAGACAAAGGGGTAGGGAAACCAGAGGAGTGGGGGGGTGGGTGGGGTTTAATGGAAATTGGAGAAGTCTATGTTAATACCGTCTGGTTGAAGACTGCTGAGAGGGAATACAGAGTGTTGTTCCACCCATTTGCAGGTAACCTCGTTTTGGCAGGTGCAAGAGGTCATGGGCATGGACATGTGTGGCTCACCTTGTTTCAGAGAACTAAGTTCTTGAAGTTATACACAAGTATAATGCAAGTAATCAGTGTTTTATTCCAGATTCCAGCATCTATGTCTCCAAGGGTGAAAATAACATTATTTGGGGCACAACGATGCTTTGTAGACCTGGTTCTTCTGTGTAATTCTTTAACAAATGATTGAATCCAGGAGGACTTTCAAATCTCGGCAACCCTTCTACATTATAAAGCATTGTTTTTCTATCAATTGGAAATGAGGGCAGAGAAATGACAGATGAAGTTTAATCTGGGCAAGTCTGAAATGATGAACTTTGGGTGGTTAAATGCAAGGGGAATGTATATAAGAAATGGTTTGACTCTTGGGAATATTGTTGCAGACAGTGATCTGGGGGTGCAAGTACATAGGTACCCAACAGAATGGGCATGAGCAGATAAGGTTGTGACAATTGCAGACAGCATACCTAACTCCAATCGGGGCACTGAGTGTAAAGCTTAGCAAGTTATGTGGCTGATGTGTACAAAATTGGTTAGGCAACTTTCTGAATATTATGTGCAATTCTAGTTGCTGTATTTATTGGAACGATAAGGAGGCTTTGGAGAGGGTGGAGAAGAGGTGCACCAGGATGCTTCCTGGATCAGAGAGAATTAGCTACCTTGGGTAAACTTGGATTGTTTTTTCAAGTGTTGGAAGTTTATAATTGAGATATGTTGGGTAGATAGTTCAACATACTATAGGCCCTTTGGCCCACAATGTTGTGCTGAACTATATAAACCTACTCACAGTCAATCTGCTCTTCTCTCTCCAAGTCAATGATTCCCCCATTTTCTTGCATCATGTGCCTATCTGAGAGGTTTTTTTTAAATGTCCCTATTGTACCAGCCCCCACTACAATGCAGTCCGGACACCCTACACTCTGTGTGAAATAAATGCATACATTCATACATGGATAAACAGATAAATAAACAGATGAAACTTGCCTCTGACGTCTCCTTGACACTTTCCTCCTCTCAGCTTAAACAGATGTCCTCTGCTATTGGCCATTTTCATCCAGGGAAAAATGTGTTGGCTATCCACTCTATTAGTGCTTCTCATAATCTTGTACACCTCTGAAATCACCTCTCATCCTTCATTGCTCCAAAGACAAAAGACCTGGTTCACTCAAGCTTTGCTTCATATTGGCATGTTCTCCAATCCAGGCATCATCCTGGTAACTCTTTCTGCATTCTCTGTAAAGCTTCCACATCCTTCCTGTAATGAGGTGACAATATGGCCTGCCCAGAGTTTTATGGAGCTGAAACATTACCTTACAGCTCTTGAGCTCAGTCCCCTGACTCATGAGGACCAAAACACCATACATCTTCTTAACCCTTCTATTGCATAGCACTCTGAGGGATCTGTACACCTCTGTTCCTCCTCAGCCTTCAACTGAGTATGATAATGTCAAGTAGCAGAGGACGTAGATTTAAGGTGAGAGGGAGAAAATTTAAAAGAAATCTGTGAGGCATTTTTATTATACGGAGAATGATAGATGCTTGGAACAGGTTGCCAGGGAAGTGATGGAAGAAGAAATAATAGCAAGGTTTGAGGGGCATTCAGATGGCCCTCAAACAGAGAAGTTGCAGGTTGTTTAAGCAAACTTATCATGGGCATTACAAATGGCCCCTTCTGATTATTCCCAGTGCTTGAAGATCTACATTAAATTTGTGATCTTGCTGACTCCTCATGAACCTTTGCAGGAAGTTCATTTGGACTTGCTTGAAATATTTTGTCTGAAGGACTAAGCACCTTGAGTCTTTATTTCTAAAGAGGAGACCTTGTTATCCTCAGTTCCACCATCCCTTTTCAGCATGAGCATTACTCAGTGCTTGGTCCTATTGAATATCATTTTATCAGGCCTATTATTATGGGGATTAAAACCTTTTTAGTGCTTGATGACAATCGAGCGTTTACTCTCCTGGGAGTAGAAACTGGAGCTGTCAATGCGACATGTACTGATTCATAGATGGTGAGTGGATCAGATTACCAATACCATGCATCAGTGAGTCTTCTGTTCCAGAGTATGCTCTCACAGTCACTATTAGTTATAAGGCAGAGCCAACAAATATTAGAATCTGCGCAGAAGATTAACAGCACTTTGTTCCCTTTTTAGTTCAACATTGGCCGAGTTCCATTTCTTGCTCAAATGTCTTGGCCCATTTTAAGAGTCAATAAACAATATTATTTTACATGCAGTCATTGAGGAGCATTCTTCAGATCAGGTCCTCCCACCCCAGTTGCTTGAACTGATAATAGCTAATGCTGATGGGCAGCACAGAGAGTGTAGAGGTTCTCACAACACCATTGCATGCCAACAGCCCAGGTTTGAATCTGCTGCTGTCTGTAAAGAGTTTGTATGTTCTCCCCATGATTGCATGGGTTTCCTCCAGGTGATCTAGTTTCATCCTGCGTTCTGAAGACATACGGGTAGGTTAATGGGTTACATGGGTGTAATTGGGCCGTGTGGGCTCGTGAGCTGCAGCATTGCTTGTTTAACCCTAAGGTCTGAGTTGGGACAGCATCTGAGGGCTTTACAATTAGCTTCAAGGAGTTAAATGCCATGCAATAAACTTTATGGATGGGTAGCAAGGCATTTTTCCTACCTTGAGAAGCGGAAGAGTCATTTGGAGAATGTACTTGTAGATTCTTGGGGCCATCATGAATGTATACCGCACTGTCAGCAAAGAGTCATTGGGGTGTAGTGATGGTGGAGAGTTCCACACTTCAATTTTGCAGGAGGTACGTTTCTAAAATCTAAAGCTTTGAATTTAGCATTATTGCCGGTCAACCCTGTGTTCATTCAAAGGCCAGAAGAGATTTACTCCCATCTATTAGTCTTTTTTGGCAAACTTTCCTTGGTCATAGTTACCAAAGCCAAGGTATCTTCTGTAATATCTTCATCTTGGCATCCCAAGATGCTATAAGAACATGGGAGAAGGAGTTGGCCACCTGGCCATCAAGCCTGTTCTGCCATTCTTTAAGACCAGAGCTGATCTGGCCGTGGAGTCAGCTCCACTTACCCATCTATTGCTTAACTCATAAATTCCCCTATTCAAAAATTTGCAGGCCCACTGCCCTACTGACTCCATAACCATGATAGTGTGGCTCGGCACAATTCAAATACCATCTACAAATTACCAATGATATCATAGTTGTCGGCAGAATCACAGGTAGCAATAAGGAAGCGTACAGGTGTGAGATAGATCAGATAGTTGAGTGGTGTCACAATAACAACCTTGCATTCAACATTAGCAAAAGTAAAGAATTGATTGTGGACTTCAGGAAGGGAAAATCAGTCACAAACCAATCTTCTTCAAGGGGTCAGCAGTAAAGAGGGTAAAGAACCTCAAATTCCTGGGTATCAACATCTCTGAAGATCTATCCTGGAGCCTTCATGTCAATATAATTGTGAAGGAGGCTTGCCAGCAGTTATACTTTGTGAGGAGATTTGGTATGTCACAAAAGACTTTTGCAAATTTCTACAGGTGTAGAGCATTCTGACTGGTTGCATCACTGTCTAATATGGAGATGCCAATGCACAGGACAGGGAAAGGCTATAGAGGGTTGTAAACTTGGCCACTGCCATCATGAGCATTAGTCTTTACTCCATTAAGGACATCTTTAAGAGGTGGTGTCTCAAGAAAGCAGCGTCTATAATCAAGGATCCTCACTACTCAGGCCATGCCCTCTTCTCACTGCTACCATCAGGAGGGAGGTACAGGAGCCTGAAGAACACCCAAAACCAGCTTCTTCCTCTGGATTCTACCTCACCTTTTTCTTTTTTTTTGCACTAATTATTTATTTTTGCACATTGTATTTATGAATCCATAATTTATTACAATATTGCACCTGTAATGCATAGCACTGGTGCCTCACAACAACAGGTTCCATGGCAAATGTTCATGACAATAAGCCAATTCTGAAATTTATCTATCTGTGCTGTAAATACATTCAATGTCTCTACTGCTTCCTTGGGCAGTGAATTCCACAGATTCACCACTCTGGGGAAAAACAGTTCCTCATCCTCTCTGTCTTAAATTTACTCCCCTGAATCTCAAGGCTCTGTCTCCTAGTTCTGGCCTCACCTGCCAGTGGAATCAACCTCCCTGTTTCTATCTTACCCGACCCTTTTGTAATTTTATGGGACCCCTTTCATTTTTCTAAATTCCAGTGAATGCAGTCCTGGACAACTCAATCTCTCCTCCTAGGCTAATGCTGCTAATTTGCACACTCAACTATTTTCTGGAAAGCTCATCTTACTTGGCAGTATTAAGACCGTAAGATAGAGCAGCAGAAGTAGGCCATTCGGCCTGTCGAGTCCATTCCACCATTCCATCATGAACTGATCCATTCTCCACTCAGCCCCACTCCCCTTTCTTTTCCCAATGTCCTTTGATGCCCTGACTATTCAGATACCTATCAATCTCTGCCTTAAATACACCCAGTGACCTGGCCCCCACAGCCACCCATGCCAGCAACTTCCAGATGTTTGCCACTCTCTGACTAAAGAAATTCCTCCACATCTCTGTTTTAAATGGGCGCTCTTCAGTCCTCAAAATTCTCATTTGTCAAGTCAAGTCAAGTTTGTTGTCATCTGATTGCACAAGTACAAACTGGTCCTCAGTGCAAAACTTACAGACTCACAATTTGACATAATGCACATACAGATAGACAATACTTATGCAGGCCAAGTATTCATATATTCAAATAAATAAATGTATTTTCAGAATTATGAGTATCAGATGGTTAGTGTGAGCAGTTCCTTTTGTCGTTCAGCATTCTCTCTGTCCTTGGGTAGAAGCTGTTCCTCAACATGATGGTGCTCCTGTATCTTTTTCCCGAATCGAGCAGCTGAAAGATGCTGTGTGTGGGGTGGAAGGGGTCCTCAATGATTTTTCGTGCCCTTTTCAGGCAACAATCCTAGCAGATATCGTTGATGGTGAAGAGGGAGTCTCCAGTGATCCTTTCTGCCACTCTTATGGTCCTGTGGATTGACCTCCGATCCATTTCTCTACAGCAACCGTACCACACTGTGATGCAGCCGGCCAGGATGTTCTTGATAGAGCTCCTGTAGAAGGTTGACATAATGGTGGCTGGTTACCTTTCCCACTTCAGTCTTCTCAGGAAGTGCAGTCGCTGTTACACCTTCCTGACAAGTGAGGAGATGTATTGTGCCGATCTTAGGTCACTAGTGAAATGAAGTCCAAGGAACTTGATGTTCTCCACTCCCTCTCCACTACAGTTGTTGATGTGCAGTGGAGGGTGGTTGTACCTGATCCTCCTTAAGTCCACGATCATCTCCTTCATCTTGTCAGGTTGTTACTCTCACACCATTTTACGAGATTTTCTACCTCTTCTCTGAATGGCGACTCATCCTTGTTGATGAGGCCGACTACTGTTCTGTCATCTGCAAACTTGATGACGCTATTGGAACTGGATCTGATGATGCATTTGTGGGTCAGTAGCTTGAACAGGAGTGGGCTGATCACACAGCCCTGACGTGTGCCAGTGCCCAACACGACGGTGCTCAACATTTTGCTACCGACCTGGACAGACTGTAATCTTTCTGTTAGAAAGTCTGGGATCCAGTTACAGAGAGGGGTGTTAAGTCCCAGCAAGCATTGCTTTTCCACCAGTCTCTGGGGAATGATCGTATTAAACGCAAAGTCAATGAACAGCAGCCTGGCATATGAGGTGTTGTTCCCCAGGTGGGTCAGTACCGAGTGAAGGTTCAAAGGTGCAGCATCGTCTGTGGAATGGTTTCTTCTATAGGCAAATTGAAATGGATCCAGCACCCCTGGGGGTGTGTGCTTTGATATGTTTCATCACCAGATGATCAAAGCATTTCATAATGGTAGAGGTCAGTGCCGCAGGGCGGTAGTCATTGAGGCCTGTTATTGTCACCCTCTTGGGTACTGGGATGATGGGGCTGCCTTGAACCCTGCAAGAACGATGGACTGCTGCAGTGAGGTGTTGAAGAAGTCCGTGAAAACCTTCAATTGGTCAGTGCAGTCTTTCAGTACTTGACCAGGTATGTTGTCCAGTCCCATGCCTTGTGTGGGTTCACCTTGGATAGGATTATCCTCGGATAGGATTCTCCTCACCTCGGCCATGGCTATGCAGTGGTCCCTTCATCAGGAGAGGACAACATTTTCTTCAGTGTCATCCTTTACTTCTCATTGAGCTGTGAATAGATATTCAATCTGTCTGGAAGGGAGGTATCATTGTCTTTTTAACTCACAAGGTTGACTTATGATCTGTTAAAGTCTTGATACCTTGTCACAAGCGCTACATGTGCCTCGTGTCACCAGTGTAGCACAGCTGTCTGTGGATCCTCTCTCTATGAATCCTCTGTGCATTCCCAGAGGATTGCATGGGAGAGTTCATGAGAGAATGCCATCCCGTCCCTTGTCCTGAAGGCACTATCGCAAGCTCTCACAGCTTCTCTAGGCAGTAAAGCTATTTTACTGACCTTCTGGACCTCAGCATCCACCCATAGTTTCTGGTTAGCCCTGGTGGTGAAGCATTTGATCTTGGTGACATCCTCCATCCACTTGCTGATGTAGCCAGTCACTGAGCTTGTGTATTCCTCAATGTTTATCTGACCGTTGTAGGTGGCTGCTTCCCTATAACTGCTCAAGTTTATGGTCTCAAAACAATTCTATAGCACCTCTCTAGCCTCTTTCTCCACCTCCACCCACTCCCCCCAACCCCGGGCCATGTCCTGACCTCCCTGCGAACTGTCCCAATTCGTTTTGCCAGCGGTCTGTATGCCAGGATTAGCAGGACAGGTGTGTGATCCAAGTAGCCAAGGTGGGGGAGAGGGGCAGCCTTGTACGCACCAGGGACATTGGGGTACACCCGATCCAGGTGGTGGTAAAGTTGCTATTTATTTAATTTAATAGAGCACCTGTGGCATCTCATTCACATCTGCAGTTGTGGTTCATTGCCATTGAAATTAACATTGTTCAGACAATGTGATACATGGTGGGTAAAAAAATGGGTATGTCCATAAGAGTTGATACAGTTTTAGGGACTAGACTGATGCATTGCCATATGATCTAATCTTGCAGATGGTCCGATTGCAGAAGGAACTGTAATAGTCAGCAAGCTGGTCACCAGTCTGCAGAAGTTGTTGCCAATGAACAACGCTCTTCTATCCTCTGCTGAGACCTAAACTGAGGGAGGAATGGCAGCCCAAAGAATCCGTTCCACCAACACTGGCGGGCTTCCTCGCTGCAAGTCTGAAGGCACATTGATCGACCAGAGTGATTGTTTCCCTGAACTCAATTTCAGTGATATGAAAGGTGAGTATTTCAATCAAATTTATTAACCACGACAGAATGTTTCTACAATCCTTAAATTGTTATCCTTTTATTTGAAACATTTGATCCAATCTCGTTGAAGGATTTAGGCAGTAAAGGTTATTTTTTTCTCGACCCACTGAGTTCCTGCAGTAGACTGTGCTTTGTTTCAGTGTCTGTAGTCTCCTGTGTGCCTTAATTTGGCCCTTGTTCTTTGTAAGTTCGCCAACACTCACTCCAGATGAAGCTGGAGATTCCGCTTGATTTCAGAAAGGCTTTCGGTGTTCATTAAAGGCAAGATATCAATTAACAACAAAGGTTGAAATATTAATCGCCCTTTTAGTTCATTCGTGGCAATTCGAGTTATTTCACGTACTTCATCCAAGAAAGAAATGACTTTGAGGGAAGGAAGCTGAGTTAGTTGCCATTGTACAGATCCCACAGAGGAGACTGCTGCAGCAGAATCGCAAAGCAAACTTTCATATAAACCACCTTATACCAATAAATAAAAATAGGGCACAAAAAATCAGTGTCGACAGCCACTGTGCAGTAAAAACACAGCTGCTAGAGGAGTTCAGCCGATCTCAGGCCTGAGCCCTTCCTCAAGGTATGAGTTTAAAAAAAAGAGACAGGCATTGTTGTGTTTGGAAAGTTCAGTGGGTTCACAGAGAAACAAGTCTGGACACTTGTTACAATTATAGACAACTTATTGAACACTCAGGAGACAAGTGGGAGAATGTCAAATGATACTTAATTACTACCACTGAACAATATATGGATTATGGACATTCAGATCAAACACAGGTTGGACTCCAATACCAGTGGCTGCCTATCTTCTACACTCACGCACAGGCACACATTCTTCAGGCAGGGTCTTTCAAACACACTCCTGGTACCCTGGGGGTATGGCTCTCTGCAGGCACTGATGTATTGTAATACTACAGCTCAGCTTAAATGAAGCGCACGCCTTACCTGCGACTCTTCCTGCGACGTCCACAGTAATGCAGCAATGTCTGGGACTTGGACCACGAGGCAGAGAGAGAGAGAGAGAGAGGGAGAGAGAGAGAGAAAGAAATGTGTTACGCATCGATGTTTTATACGGTTCTGAGCTGGACGTCTGGCCAATGTTGACACTGAGTAATTTAAATGAGCCAGCACCAAGGTGTGCACTCATGGGTGGCCAGAGTCCAACCTTGATTGGAAGGTGATGCGACTTCAAAATAAGCTTCAGACAGGGAGGAGGCGTGACCATCCACAATGTTCCAGACAGATAGGCCACATGTTCTTCCACAATCCACATATAACATTCCACCCCTCTGAAGTCATCACTTGCCAATCTCTACAAATACAATGAATAACTGGTTTCTAGGCAGTGGACTCTATGTAACATGAAGAAAAAAAATCGATGCAAATGGATCAATATATACACAAACGCCTTCAATATGGTGGACGAGGCACATTACCGAACTCAATAACAACACATCACCTGCTCCTCACCCCACCCGCCCAAACAGGCTAGTTGTGTTCCCGATAGAGCAGGGTACTGTGGGAACTGCTCCACAGTGTGAGAGGGGAGGGAAGAGAAAGAAAATTGTTCACTGACTCGGATGCCTGGTTACACCGGCTTAGCTGGCGTTTTGTGTGCACCTTTACCCCCCATCATCTGTGAACAAGCAGAGCAAGGTCATCCATCAGGTGCCAAAGCCCCCTCCTGGCTAGTGCATCCCGCACCTTGGCTTCACACTGGGGGACTCCCTCGGCTCAGAGTCCAGATGTCTGTCGCTGTGCTATCCCTTGTGGGTGCGGGGAGGGGCTGGTAGGCTGCATCTAGGGTGTCTTTTTTTGGGCTGCCATCTAACACCATGATGTTGTCCCTGTGATAGCAGCTCCGTGCTGCTTAAACGAACTGCTGCTGTGATGGGATCACTGCAATCTGTTTTGATGAGCGGTTCTTAGACCCTCACATCAAGAAGAGGGAACAGCTTGAAGAGTAGTCTTCTCCTCTGGTGGGGAGTGCAGGGGAGAGGTGATGTCTTTGCGAGAACTCAAAAGATTTACTAGTCAGGGGCCACCTCCAGTGGGGGAGGACCAGAGGTAGGCTGGTCCAGGCCGGAGTAGCTGATGCACAAAAAGCTCCACCACATGGGGCATCCTCCCACAGTGCTCTCTTCAGAGATCATACACGTCTCTGTGATTCACCGGCAGGGTGACATCGCCAAACTTCACCTCAGCACTGCAAACTTGAGCTGGCTCCCTTCTCCACGTACTCCGATCCCTACAAGAGGGTAATGGCTTCCTGGACTGCTTCCCCAGTCACCAGTCCCATGAGGGGCAAGACCACCCCTCCAAGGTCGGGACATGCGGTGATGACTAAATAGCCCACTAAGGCACCGGTCACCTTCATGCTCCCTGGGAAATGGTGCTCGTCGGCGCCCCCCCGTAGATAGTCACGATCAGTGCCCACTCCATAACAACCCGTGTCCCCCCACCAACAGTGTCCCATTGCAGCCAGCCATGTAGGCCCCGTTCTAGGAGGGTAGGGAACCTGGCCTGATTCGCAGACACCACCCATTCCCATAGGATGGTACTGCCATTGACCTCTTCTGGCAGCACCCACAAGACATTGCCAATCGTATGTTGTTCAGACAGACCGCCCAGGGCAGTCTTTTCCTGATGAGAGGGGCAGATATTGGAGGCCCCCCTTCCCCCACAGCTGCGGTAGTGGTATAGCAAGGTGTTTGACCTGCTGCTAGTGGTATTGGTCCCCTAGCCCCGTTAACTCCTGGTGGATAAGACCCGGGTCTCCATTATCTCGCAGTGACCATGTACATGCCTACCCGCGGTCCCACCCTTTTCGGCTGCCTACTGTTTTGGAGTGTCGGCGGGGTGCCCTCGTGGCAGATCTGGGACCGCATGATTACTGGTTGGGCTTGCAAAGGCTCAAGGATACAGGGGGGAGGACAAGTGTCATAGGATGGTTTCCTCATGGTCATCACCATCCGTCTACACATATCCATCCCCTAACCATGTGTTGATCCCCTCCCCCTGCTGGACAGTGGCTCAGACTTTGCCTGGGTAAACCTGCTGCAGCCAGACCAGCGAGCTGCATCCAGCTGCTGCATTTCAGTATCTTTCTGTGTACCCTGTTAGCTTAATTCTCCTGCAATTTTGTGTTGCGTCATAAGTCACCATAAGTCAGAGGGCACCTCCTCAACTCCCCTCGGTCTCTGGAAATCCCGATTTCTCAAGGATAGATTCCCCTATCTTTTATCCGCGGGGGTCCAGCCTGTCTATCCATTAGACTGGCTCGGTGTGGCTTTCAAGCCATGCCACTGAACGTCTGAACCACCCGGGGATTTTATATTCTGACCCCGGGATTCTTTTATTCGCTGTGGGTTGCCTCCTGTTGTCCCCATTGGTGAGTAAGTACACAGTAGGTCCTTTTACACTGTCCGTGGAAGATGGTGATTAACTGCCTTTTCATGGTTTTGCTGGGGAAAAAGGAAAGAATGGGAGTGGGAGGAGCATAGATCAACAGACAAAAGGTGTTACTTGGATATAAGAGGAAAGGAGAGCGGGAAGGGGAGTATTGATTATTGGCTCTTTTAAAGGAGATAAAGGGAAGAGAGAGAGAGACCAAGCTAGAGGAAAGGAGGCTTGGGGGAATGGTTTCTAACGGAAAATAGCGTAGCGGTTAGTGCAAAACCTTTATAGCGCCCGCAATCGGGACCAGAGTTCGAATCCCACACTGTTCGTAAGGAGTTTGTATGTTCTCCCCAAGTCTGTGTGGATTTTCCCCAGGGGCTCCATTTTCCTCCCACTGTTCGAAATTTACCAGGCGTATAGATTAATTGGGTGCAAATTGGGCAGCATGGACTCATGGGACAAAATGGCTCGTTACCGTGCTGTATGTCTAAATTTAAATTTATCAAGTCGGTGTTAAATTTATTAAGTCGATGTTAATGCCACCTGGTTGGGGGAAGATGAGGTGTTGTCCTCCGATTTGCTGGCGGTCTCAGTCTGGGAGTGCACGACACCATGGAGAGACATGTCACGGGGCAGGGAAGTGAAATGGGCATCTGCCGCCGGTGGTTTAGTGAGTTACTCTGTGTGTGATGGCTAGTGAACCCCGTGTTTAACGTGACAACTTGACAAATTTCAAAGTAGCGCATGAAGATTTTGATTTTAATGGTAAAGACGTAAGTGCTGGAGGAACCTCAGTAGGTCACGCAACGTCCACAGGAAAAGGGAAAGACAGTCAATGTTTCAAAACCCCTGAATAAAAAAAGGTGTGGGGGGGGGGGTGGGGGAGAGGATGGGCGATCTTTTTGTTAAACTCCATGACATCTTGAGGGACACTGGAAGCTAATGATGACCTGAGTTCTGGTTGGCAAAGGCGGAACAATTAAAATCATGCAAAAGATCTGAAGGGGCATGCTGATTCCTTATTGGACTAGAGGGGTCAAAGGTAGGGAACGCGATAAAAAGGTGTGGGAATTAAGATAAGGACCTTGCTTCAACCAGGGGCTCGTAAATGTCAGCCAGCAATGTATTTTTGTGTGTTGAGTGTGCAATAATGAAATGCTTTGCTGGTACCTGCATCTGGAATTTTTTTTTGTCAGCAGCACAGCGGTTAAGAGGGTAAAATCTGCCCAAGAGCAGATTCAATCCTGACCTTGGACGTTGTGCGCCTGGAGTTTGAACCTTCTCCCCTGGGCTCTGTCTCTGGGTCTTTCGGATCCCACCCCTTACATCATAAAAATGTGCAGGTTAGGAGGCTTTTGGCCCCTCGTATGTGGCCGAGGAATAGAATCTGGGGGTGTGGAGTCGTTGAGGAATGGGGAGAATAAGAAAAACGAATGATAGACTATTTGTGTAAGTGAATGGTTGATGGTCAGCACAGACTCGATGGGCTGAAAGGCCTGCTTCTTAACTCTATCTCTTTGTTACTGTGAATCAGGCTACTGAATGGCTAATGTCCTTGGAACTGTTCTCCACCCCTCTCTAGAGAGAGGCAGCAGGAAAAAAAACATGTTTAGTAATGTTTAGAATATTTCATTGTTAAACTATTGGTGAGGACAGCCAGAAGATTTGAGTGAAGGATTTCTTGAAGGGAACTGAAATTGTTTATAACTTTATTTACATGCATAATGAATCTCCTGGAGGCATAGAAAGACATTCAACTGAATGTTTAACCAGTAGTGTTTTTTATCCAGCAAAGTTTGAAAAATCTGTGAAGTTTAACATAAATTAACATAATTACTCACCTTGTGGTCATTTACACTGCACCCCTTAAGTTCATGTGCCTGTTAGTCCCGGTGCTTTTACGTGGAGCAACGTGGCCTAAGTTATTAGCTGGATGTTGAATTCATGAGGTGAGTTTGCCGGTGCAATTTAGACTGCCGGCTTCCCCTGATAATAGTTGGGGTCCTGCAGGATAAATTGCGGTACAGCAATTGACTAAAAATTCCTACACTTTCCTTTTTAGACTACCCATGTAATGGCAAATTTTGTTAATTGTGCCATTACATGCCTGCAGTCTGTAAACCCTCACTGTTGTTGAGATTTTTTTTTCCCCCTGAGCTGCTGTGCTCATTTCATCCATTGGAGGGTTGCAGCCTGTTCCGCCTTGCTCCAGCCTGTCAAAAAAAACTGCAAAAATCAGGAAAACACCCATTAAGCAAATGGGAAAAATGAATTCCCTGCAGGTTTACTTATGTGCAGAAAGAACAGGAATGGCTCATATATCTGTGGCAACAGTGCAGGTTGAATGACCAGAATTTTAATGTGTGTCTTGGAGCTCCATTGGTTTACCAATTTTCTTTGTAAGGAGAGAGTCAGAGATTAATTTTAATCCAAGATGGTGCTATTTTTGGATTAGTCAGTTCCTCATATTCTTGCTAAACCAATGTTTATAGTGAGTATAGAATTTCACAGAAAATAGGCCATTTGACCCCTCTACTCTGTGCTAACACATCATCTCCCTAGTCCCACTGACTTTCTCCCACTCCATAACCCTCCAGGCCTTTCCCATCCATGTACCTATCCAATTTATTCTTGAAACACATGATTGAGGCCACATTCACCACATCAGATGGCAGTTCATTCCACACTCCCACCCCTCTCTGTGAAGAACTTCCCCCTAATGTTCCCCCTAAACCTTTCCCCTTTCATCTTAAAGCTATGACCTCTCGTATTTATCTCCCCCAATCTAAATGGAAAAAGCCTGTTCGCATTCACTCTGTCTCATAACCTTGTTCTTTTCTTCTTCTTCTTTGGCTTGGCTTCGCGGACGAAGATTTATGGAGGGGGTAAAAAGTCCACGTCAGCTGCAGGCTCGTTTGTGGCTGACCAGTCCGATGCGGGACAGGCAGACACGATTGCAGCGGTTGCAAGGGAAAATTGGTTGGTTGGGGTTGGGTGTTGGGTTTTTCCTCCTTTGCCTTTTGTCAGTGAGGTGGGCTCTGCGGTCTTCTTCAAAGGAGGCTGCTGCCCGCCAAACTGTGAGGCGCCAAGATGCACGGTTTGAGGCGTTATCAGCCCACTGGCGGTGGTCAATGTGGCAGGCACCAAGAGATTTCTTTAGGCAGTCCTTGTACCTTTTCTTTGGTGCACCTCTGTCACGGTGGCCAGTGGAGAGCTCGCCATATAATACGATCTTGGGAAGGCGATGGTCCTCCATTCTGGAGACGTGACCCATCCAGCGCAGCTGGATCTTCAGCAGCGTGGACTCGATGCTGTCGACCTCTGCCATCTCGAGTACCTCGACGTTAGTTTACCTATCTCGGCTGCACCATTTCATCAGATGCAAGGATCGACAATGAGATAGACAACAGACTCGCCAAGGCAAATAGCGCCTTTGGAAGACTACACAAAAGAGTCTGGAAAAACAACCAACTGAAAAACCTCACAAAGATAAGCGTATACAGAGCCGTTGTCATACCCACGCTCCTGTTCGGCTCCGAATCATGGGTCCTCTACCGGCACCACCTACGGCTCCTAGAACGCTTCCACCAGCGTTGTCTCCGCTCCATCCTCAACATCCATTGGAGCGCTCACACCCCTAACATAACCTTGTAAACCTCTATCAAATCTCCACTCTCTTCTTCGCTCCAAGGAATAAAATCCTAACCTGTTTAATCTTTCCCTGTAACTCAACTCCTGAGCACTTGGCAACATTCTGGTAATTCTCTTCACTCTTTCAATCTTATTGATATCCTTCCTGTAGTTAGGCATCCAGAACTGTGCATAATATTCCAAATTTGGCCTCAGCAATGTCTTAAACAACTTCAACATAATTTCCCAACTCCTAGACTCAATACTTTGATTTATAAAGGTTAAGATACCAAAACCTTTCTTTACAACCCTGTCCACATGTGATGCCACCTTCAGGGAACAATGTATCTGTATTCCCAGATCTCTCTACTCTTCCGCATTCTTCAGTGCCCTATCATTTACTGTATATCTCCTACCTTGGTTTTGCCCTTCCAGAATGCATCACCTCACACTTGCCTGCATTAAACTCCATCTACCATTTTCTGGCCCATTCTCCTAACTGTCCAGATCCTTCTACAAGCTTTGAAAATCTTCCTCGCTCTCCACAATCCCTCCTATCTTTGTGTCATCAGCAAACTTGCTGATCCAATTCACCACATTATCATCCAGATCACTGATATATTCAACACACAACAAAGTTCCTAACACGGATCCCTGAGGCACACCACTAATCACAAGCCTCCAATCTGAGAAGCAACCATCCACTACCACTCTCTGTTTTCTCCCACACAGCCAATTTCGAATCCAGTTTACAACCTCTCCTTGAAAACCTAGTGTCATAACCTTCTGAACGTACCTCTCATGTGGGACCTTGTCAGAGGCTTTTCTAAAACCAATACGGACAACATCCACAGTCTGTCCTTCATCTACGTTCTTGGTAACCTCCTCCAAAAAACTCTACAAGATTTGTTAAACTGAACCTATCATTCGGACTATCCTTGATCAACCCATGGCTGTCCAAATACCTATATGTCCTGTCCCTCCGAAACATTCCAACTACTGACGTCAGGCTTACTGGCCTATAATTACCTGGTTTATTTTTGGAGCCCTTTTTGAACAGGAGGACAACATGAGCTTCTTTCCAATCCTCCAGCACCTCTAGGGCCCCTGAAATTTCTACACTAGCCTCCCTCAAGGTTTGAGGGAATGTTATATCTGGCCCAGATGATTTATCTATCTGTAGTTGCTGTCAGGCAACAAGAACCTCTTCCTCCTTAATCTCCATCGATTACATGAGTGTTCTGTTTGTTTCCCTTCCTTCCTTATGCACTTTGACAGTTTCCTGAGTAAATGATGATGCTGCAACCGTGTCTGCCTGTCCCGCATCGGACTTGTCAGCCACAAACGAGCCTGCAGCTGACGTGGACATTTACCCCCTCCATAAATCTTCGTCCGCGAAGCCAAGCCAAAGAGACTGATGCAAAAAAACTATTTAAGATCTCCTCCATTATTAGAGGCTCTACACATCGTTGACCACTCTGATCCTCTATGGGACCAATTTTGTCTCTCACTATCCTCGTACTCTTTATATACTTATAGAAACCTTTCGGGTTTACTTTTCTATTATCTGCCAGAGCAACCTCATGTCTTCTTTTTGTCTTCCTGATTTCTTTCTTGAGTATTTTCCTGCATTTTCTGTATTCTTCAAGTACCTCATTAGCTCTTTGTTGCCTGTACTTGCTATACACCTCCCTCTTCTTCTTAACTAGATCACCAATATCCCTTGAAAACCAGGGTTCCTTATGTCTGGTAAATATGCCTTTAATCCTAACAGGAACATGCAAACTCTGAACTAGCTGGGTTTCACCCTTGAAGGCCATCCACTTACCTAACACACTTTTGCCAGAAAACAACATATCCCAATCCACTCTTCCTAGGTCCTTTCTCAGTTCCAGAAAATTTCCCTTCCTCCAATTTAGAATCCCAACTTGACGTCCAGACTTATCCTTTTCCATAAATAACTTGAAACTAATGACATTATGGCCACTGGATCCAAAATGTTCACTTATACAGACCTGTCTTTTTCCCTAATAATAGATCAAGTCTTGCATCCTGTCTCGTTCCAACCTTTATGTATTGATTTACAAAACTTTCCTGAACAGATTTCACAAACTCCAAGCCATCCAGCTCCTTTACAGTATGGGAGTTCCAGTAAAATATTTGGGAAGTTAAAGTCTCCTACCATCACAACATCCTGCCTCTTGCATCTGTCTGCTATCTCTCTATGGATTGGCTCCTCCAATTCTCTCTGACTATTGAGCGGTCAATAATATAACCCTATCAGTGTGGTCACACCTTTCCCGTTCCTCATCTCCACTAATATGGCCTTTGTAGACGAACCCTCCTGGGTGTCCTGACTTTGCACAACTGAGATATTTTCCCTGACAAGCAATGCCACTCCTCCCCCTTTCATTCCCCCCCCATCACATCTGAAGCAATGGAACCCCAGAACATTAAGATGCCAGTCCTGTCCCTCCTGCAATCAAGTCTCACTATTACCAATAATATCATGATCCCATGTGTCAATCCATGCCCTAAGCTCGTCAGCCTTTCTAACAATACTCCTTGCATTAAAATAAATACACCTGAGAACATTTCTAGCACATACAAACCCTTGATTTCTATCTATATATGCAGTCTTTGCATTACCTTTATCCTTCTCCTTTTCACTAACTGCTCTAATATACTGGTTCCCCTCCCCCTGCAAATCTAGTTTAAACTCATTGGGACAAGGCTTACAAACTTACCTGCAAGGATATTAATCTCCTTCCAGTTCAGATGCAATCCGTCTTGTCAGTACAGATCCCACCTTCCCTGGAACACAACCCAGTGATCCAGAAACTTGAAGACCTCCCGCCTACACCATGTCTTAAGCTGCCTTTTCCTCCTATTTCTAATCTCTCCAGCACGTGGCATGGGAAGCAGTCCTGAGATCACTACCCTGGAGGTCCACTTCTTCAACTTAGCACCTAAAACCCTGAACTCTCCTACTCTTCTACCTATGTCACTGGTCCCTATGTGGACCACAACATCTGGCTGATCACCCTCCCATCTAAGAATGTTGTGAACTCGATCTGAGATATGAACTTCATTCCTATCTAGAGGAATAGGATATAAGAAGAGGGATATGACATTAAAGCTTTATAAGACACTGGTGAGGCCTCACTTGGAATACGGGATACAGTTTGGGCTCCTTATTTAAGAAAATATGTCCTGCCATTGGAGAGGGTTCAGAGAATATTTACAAGAATGATTCCTGGAATGAAAAGATTAGAATATGAGGAATGTTTGAATGCTTTAAAAAAAAATCCATCAAACAATGTCAAGAGTTTCTATGCAAAAATTATCATGGCGACATGAATGGGGTGGACTTCATTACTACATTTTCAAAATTATTATGAGGCAGCACAGTTGAAATTTATTAATAAGTTATTTGATGATGAACAACCACCTATGTGGGCAAAAGTTGAATTGGATCAGATTTCTGAAAATAAAGTTAGTCATTTTATTTATAAATCGAATCACAAAAATATAAATTACTTGTATTGCGACATATGATGGATCTTTGGTATAAGCAAGATCAACTTATAGGATCTAAAGGAAGAATTTTGGTAAAATCACCACTATATCAGAATAAATGAATTCCTTTTTCTTTAAATAATCCTTATTTGAAAAACTGGGAGATGAAAGGAATCAATACGATACAGATTTTTTTTAAGGTAGGTAGATTTTCCACATTTAATAGATTAAGAGAGAAGTTTGGTATTTCACAAAATTCCTTTTTTGCCTACTATCATGTTTGGGACTTTTTAACTAGCAAATTTTGGATGGGATCTGCTTTTACCACGTCAAACAAAATTTGAGGTTAATTACAGATAAAGGAAATAAGGGGTTTATTTCAGATAATGTACAGATTGTTGCAAGAAAAAAATGGATAAAGTTGATGTATATAAAATGAAGGAGAAATGGGAGAAGGATTTAGATATTGTTTTGTCCTGGGAAGAGTGGTCAAATATGTGTGTGGCTAGTGTTACAAAATTACTTAATGTGAAATATAGTTAATTATAATTTTATACATCAATTGTATTTAACTCCTGAAAAGTTGAAGAAATATGGATTTAGTTCGTCAGATCTGTGTTTTAGATGTGGAGAACAGCTAAGTACTTTCATGCATTCTGTTTGATTGTGTGAAAAAGTTAAAGCTTTTTGGGATAAAGTTATAAAGTTTTTGAGAGATTTATTTAAAATTGATCGTCAATTGGATCCAATGATGGGTTTATTAGGTTACATGAATGTATTAAATGCAAGATTGCAGATGAATGATCCACAATTGGGGTTAGCAGTAGCGAGAAAATGTATAGCTGTTACATGGAAAAATGATATAGAGTTGAATGTACATAGATGGCATAATGAATTACAATCTTATATTTGGAAAAAATAACCTACAATTTGTGAAATTATTATTTTTTGTTAAAATGTGGAGTTTATATTTAAAATATATGGCTATAGACTTTAAGTAAATGATATGTACAAAGTTGGCATACAGTCAATATTAAATACCTGGATAAATTTTTCTTTGTTTAAGGCTTTGATTGGGGGGGGGGGTTGGGGTTGGGAGGGGTTAGTTTAGATGAGAGGGGGGAGGGGAGTTTTGTTTTTCTTTGTATTTTATAATTTTCTTTGCTATCTTTATAGTTTTGTGAAATCTTTAAATAAAATTTTCAACAAAAAAAAAGGAATGTTTGATGGCTTTTGGACTGTAGTCCTTAGAGTTCAGAAAAATGAAAAATGAGAGGGGACAAAATGTGGTGTAGCCAAGATTGCAGATGACACCAAATTGAGTGGAAGAGCAAATTGGAATGAGGATGTGGAGAGTCTGCAGAGGGATATAGTTAAGCTGGATGAGTGGGCAAAGGTCTGGCAGATGGAGTACAATGTTAGTAAGTGTGAGGTTATCCACTTTGGCAAGAAAAATAAAAGAGCTGAATATTATTTAAAGGGTGAAAAACTACAGCATGCTGTTGTGCAGAGGGACTTGGGAGTGCTTGTGTATGAATTGCAAAAAGTTTGGTTGCAGGTGCAGCAGGTTATTAAGAAGGCAAATGGAATGTTGGCCTTCATCGCTAGAGGAATTGAATTCAGGAGTAGGGAGGTAATGTTGCAACTGTATATGGTACTGGTGAGACCGCACCTGGAGTACTGTGTCCAGTTCTGGTCTCCATATTTGAGGAAGGATATACTGGCTTTGGAAACGGTCCAGAGGAGGTTCACTAGGTTGATCCCTGGGATGAAGGGGTTGACTTATGATGAAAGATTAAATCGTCTAGGATTGTATTCGCTTGAGTTCAGAAGAATGAGAGGAGATCTTATAGAAACATATAGGATTATGAAGGGTATGGATAGGATAGATGCAGGAAGGTTTTTTGAGCTGGCCGGGGAAACTAAAACGAGAGGACACAGTCTCAAGATTTGGAGGAGTAGATTTAGGACAAAGATGAGGAAAAATAGTTTTTCCCAGAGAGTAGTGAATGTTTGGAATTCTCTAACCAGGGAAGTGGTTGAGGCTGCCTCATTAAACATATTTAAAATTCAGTTAGATAAATTTTTACATGATAGAGGAATTGGGGGATATGGGGAGAAGGCAGATAGGTGGAGTTAGGTCATAAATTAGATCAGCCATGATCGTATTGAATGGCGGAGCAGGCTCGATGGGCCATTTTTGGCCTACTCCTGTTCCTACTTCCTATGTTCTTAAATCGAATGTTGAAAGGCCTGGGCAGAAGTAGATACGGGAAAGTTGTTTACCATGGTCGTGGAGTCTTGGACAAGAGGGCACAACTTCAGGATTGAAGGGCCCCCACTTAAAACAGATGTGGAGGAATTTCTTTAGCCAAAGAGTGGTGAACCTTTGGAATTTGTTGCCATGGACGACTGTAGAGGCTGGGTCATTGGGTGTGTTTAAGGTAGAGATTAATAGATATCTGAATGGGCAGGATATCAAAGGTTATGGAGAGGAGACTGGGGCTTGGGGCTGAATGTCCTACTTCTGCTCCTATATCTTAAGGTCTTACGATATAATGAAAGAGTTATAGAGTGGGACACAAATCTAAAATTCAGAGTTTATTTTAATAGGTAGATCTTTTGACATTTCCAGTACCTTTTCAAAAATTTGTAGTATCTTTGCTTATTTTTTTTTAATTTTATTTTTCACACTATGAACCATATTAACCAAAATACACACAAACATTTCCCTCTTGAATATACAGTGTCATTTTCTCCCCTTTTTCCCCCTCCCTTCCCACCCCACTCCCCACCCACTAAATGTTCAATATATACAATATATTAAACCCATTAAACAATGTCATCACACAATGAAAATAAACAAGAAAATTGTGTCATCTGCTTTTACATACTGGGTCAGTTCATTTCATCTTCTTCTCATTCTGTCATTTTAGGTGGTGGAGGTCCACAGTAGGCCTTCTCTGTTGTGTTCCATGTACGGTTCCCAAATTTATTCGAATACTGTGGCATTATTTCTTAAATTATATGTTATTTTTTCCAATGGAATACATTTATTCATTTCTATGTATCATTGCTGTACTCTCAGGCTCTCTTCTGATTTCCAGGTTGACATTATACATTTTTTTGCTACAACTAAGGCTATCATAATAATTTTTTTTGTGCTTCATCCAAATCGAGGCCTAGTTCTTTACTTCTTATATTACTTAGAAGAAAGATCTCTGGATTTTTTGGTATGTTGATTTTTGTGATTTTATTTAATACTTGATTTAGATCTTCCCAAAACTTTTCCACTTTCTCACATGCCCAAATTGAATGTACTGTTATTCCTGTTTCCTTCTTACTGTGAAAACATCTATCTGATACTGTTGGGTCCCATTTATTTAACTTTTGGGGCATGGTGTGTAGCCTGTGTAACCAATTATATTGTATCATGCGTAACCTCGTGTTTATTGTATTTCTCAAAGATCCGGAGCATAGCTTTTCCCATTTTTCATTTTTTATCTTTATGTTTAGATCTTGTTCCCACTTTTGTTTGGGTTTACAGCTTATTTCATTGTTCTCTTTCTCTTGCAGCTTGATGTACATGTTTGTTATAAATCTTTTAATTATCTTTGTGTCTGTAATCACATATTCAAAGCTGCTTCCTTCTGGTAACCTCAGCCTGCTTCCCAACTTGTCCTTCAAGTAGGTTTTCAGTTGGTGGTATGCAAACATTGTACCATGAGTTATACCATATTTTTACTTCATTTGTTCAAAAGATAATAAATTATTTCCCAAAAAACAATTTGCTATTCTTTTGATCCCTTTTCTCTCCCATTCTCTAAAGGAAAGGTTATCTATTGTGAAAGGGATCAGTTGATTTTGCATCAATAATAATTTTGGTAGTTGGTAATTTGTTTTTTTTCCTTTCTACGTGAATCTTCCAAATGTTGAGCAGATGGTGCAGTACTGGTGAACTTTTATGTTGCACCAGCTTTTCATCCCACTTATATAGTATATGTTCAGGTACCTTCTCCCCTATTTTATCTAGCTCTAATCTAGTCCAATCTGGTTTTTCCCTTGTTTGATAAAAATCTGATAGATAAATTAATTGTACTGCTCTATAATAATTCTTAAAATTTGGTAGCTGTAAGCCCCCTTGTTTGTACCATTCTATTAATTTATCTAGCGCTATCCTTGGTTCCCCCCCCCCCTTTCCATAAGAATTTCCTTATTATTTTCTTTAGCTCCTTGAAGAATTTCTCTGTTAAGGGAATTGGTAACGATTGGAATAGGTATTGTATCCTTGGGAAGATATTCATTTTAATGCAATTTACCCTTCTTATCAGTGTTAGTGGTAAATCTTTCCAATGTTCTAAGTCATCTTGTAATTTCTTCATTGATGGCTGATAATTTAATTTGTATAGATGGCTTAGATTATTATCTAGTCTAATACCTAGCTATCGGATTGCTTGTGTTTGCCATTTAAATGGTGATTCTTTTTTTAAAACTTTATTTATGTCGTTCAAAAAACAATTAGTACATAACATATACAACAATGAACCCTAAGCATGAACGTTATTTTTTATATATAGAGAAAAAAAAAGAAAAGAACCCCCCCCCCCCCCAACTTCAGCCAACTCTCCTAAGGAGAGCCATAAAGAAAGAAAAAAAAGAAAAAAATATTTTAAAAAAATTAAGCATACATATTAAGATCTAATCAATTTAAATTGAAATGTAAATATTCTGAATATAACAACCACTTATTAATAAAAAAACTATATGTGTAATTTTTTCCATTATTAAACAATATTTCATCTCATTATGCCATATTAATTTCAATCATATTTGTATCTTTCCACGTACTAGCAATACATAAACCTAAATATACAAAAGCAAGTTGAAACTTATCTAATCCCAAACTTTTCAAAGGTTGCAAACTACCCAATAAAAACACTGTCGGATTTAAAAGTATTTTAATCTTATACAGGTATTCTAAAAACAATTGAATTTTCTTCCAAAAAGATTGTATATGTATACATGACCAAACAGCATGAAAAAAAGTTACAACAAAATTACCACATCTAAAACACAAATCTGATTCATGAAAACCATATTTTTTTAATTTTTGAGGTGTTAAGTATAATTGATGTAAAAAATTATAGTTAATCATTACATAACGTGCATTTATCAATCTAGTTACACTATCATAACAAATATCTAACCAATCATCCTCGGAAAAAATAAAACTAATGTCCGCTTCCCGTTTACGTTTAGACCTATCCCAACCCTTTTTATCCATTCCATCCTGTAATATTTAATACATAGATGAAATATAACCCTTCTATGGTACCTTCATAAGAAAAATCTCAAATTTAGTCATTTCAGGTAAAATCATATCTCTACCAAACGAACTTTTTAACAAAGATCGAATTTGGTAATAGAGAAACAAAGAGTTCTTATGAACACCAAAACTGTCCCTCATCTGATTAAAAGATAAAAATTTACCTTCTTTAAAACAATCTCCTAAATTCTTCACACCTTTAAATCTCCAATGCTTCGATTATGTATTGAAAAAGAAATAAGTTGATTATTATACAACGGAGTCAAAGCCTATAATTCAGCCCTAGAGCCTATCATTTTATTTTTCTTAATCCATTGCTTCATTAAATGTTTTAGTATAGGCACATTATATTGCTGTAACAAATTTATATTCCATCTAAACAAAAATTGATGTATTTCAAATTCAGAAATATCTGCCATCTCAATTTTGGCCCAACTAGGAGGCTGTTCCAAATCCATCAAGGAACTAATAAATTTAAGTTGGGCTACTTCATAATAATTTTGAAAATGTGGTAAACGTAATCCCCCTAACTCATATTGCCAAGTTAATTTATTCAAAGCCATTCTCGAAAATTTACCTCTCCATAAAAATTCCCTAACCATTTTATTCAAATCTCGAAAAAAAATATTATCAAGTAAATACGGGATAGATTGAAACAAATATTGCATACGCGGAAAAATATTCATCTTAATTGTATTTATCCTACTGAATAAATTAATAGGAAAATCTTTCCATTTAATCAAATCAGTTTTAATTTTTTTTATTAACGGAACATAATTTAATTTATATAAAGATTGATAATCACATTCAGAATTATACCCAAATATTTAATTCGATCAGTCCATTTCAAATTAATAATATAAACTAAATAGTCTCCTTCACTTACCGGTAATATTTCACTTTTTTCCCCAATTAACTTTATATCCAGAAAGGCATCCATATTGTATTAAACACTCCTTCAAGTGCAAAAGTGACTGAGCTGGGTTTATTAAATACACCAATACATCATCAGCAAATAAATTAATTTTATACTCCTCATCTAAAACTTTCATACCTTGTATCTGTGTATTTTGTCTTATCAGCTGTGCTAAAGGTTCAGTCACTAATGCAAACAAAGCTGGTGATAAAGGACAACCTTGACGAGTTGATCGAGTCAATTTAAAAGGTTCCGAAATCAAACTATTCGTCAATACTCTAGCTACCGGTTTACTATATAAAGCCTTAATCCAACCAATAAAAAAAGGACCAAACTTAAATTTCTCCAGAACTTTAAACAAAAAATTCCACTCAACTCTTATCAAATGCTTTTTCTGCATCTAAAGATATCACCATCAGGTGGTCTGAAGATTGTCAAAATCTATTAATCAAACTAATCACGTGCAAAATATTATCTGAAGCATATCTATTCTTTATAAAACCTGTTTGATCCATATGAATCAACTTGGGTAAAAATTTAGCCAATCCATTCGCTAATATTTTAGCTATTATTTTATAATCTACATTTAACAGTGAAATTGGTCTATATGAAGATACTTTCAAATGATCTCTATCTTTCTTCAGAATTACTGTGATTAAAGCACTAGAACAAGACTCAGGTAATTCATAATGTTCTCCAACTTGACGTAATACATCCCCAAACACTGTAGAAAAATCATCATAAAAGATTTTATAAAATTCAACCGAAAATCCATCATCACCAGGCAATTTACCGTTCGGCATTTCCATCATAGCCATTTTAATTTCCGAATCAGTAAATGGTTCCTCTAACTCCTGTATATCTGCATTCTCTAATATCGGTAAATTCAACTGTGATTAAAAAAAGATCAATCGATCCAATTTCTTGTTTTTCTTCAGATATATATAACTTTTTATAAAATGAACAAAATTCATCATTAATCTCACGAGGTTTATAAGTAATAAGAGAATTCCGTCTAACAGCATTAATAGTCCTTGAAACGTGTTCTTTCTTTAATTGCCATGCCAATACCTTATGTGCTTTCTCTCCTCATTCATAATACCGTTGCTTAGTCCTTTTAATCACGCATTCAAATTGATAAGATTGCAAAGTATTATATTCTAATTTCAACCTAGATAATTCTATTTTCTGATCTTCAGTAGCATCTTTCTGAAATTCCTTTTCTGACTCAGCAATCTGTTTCTCTAAGTCAAGACTCTGATTTAATCGATTCTTTTTCATTTTAGAAGTATAACTAATTATTTATCCTCTCAAATAGCATCCCATAATACAAACAGAACAGAATTAGAATTTTCTTTCAAACAAAATTAATTTGTTTTTTCAAAAAATCAATAAATTCCATATTTTTTAACAACATAGTATTAAACCTCCAATGATAGGCCACTTGAATTTTCTCAGAAGTTGCATATGTAAAATATAACAAAGAATGATCTGAAATCACCCTACTTTTATATTCTGCTTGTTGTGCCTTCCCTTGTAAATGTGCCGATTCTTTAAAAAAAAGTCAATCCTTGAAAACGATTCATGTCTAAATGAATAAAAGGAGAAATCTTTCTCTGTCGGATTAAGACGTCTCCAAATATCTACTAAATTAAGATCTTTCCTGAACTGCCATCTTAGATTTCTTAACTTTCTTCGGAGATTTATCCAATAAAGGTTCCAAAACACAATTAAAATCACCACCAACTAAAATATTATCATTAGCCTGACCCAAATATAAAAATGCATCTGAAATAAATATTTCATCATCTACATTTGGGGCATAAATATTAAGTAAAGTCCAAAATTCACTAAAAATCTTACAATTCAATTTAAGAATACATCCTGCCTTTTCCTCCATTGATTGTAATTCAGAAGATAAATTTTTATGTATCAAAATTGCTATGCCTTTAGCCCTAGAATTAAATGAAGAAGAATATACATGCCCAACCCAGTCCCTCTTTAATTTCATACTTTCCTTCAGATTCAAATGTGTTTCTTGTAAAAAAGCGACATCAATTTTCATTTTCTTAATATACGCCAAGACTCGCTTATGCTTGATCAGACTTTAAACCCCGAACATTAAAAGTAGCAAACCTCAACTTTGACGTATCTTCTATTGTTGCTAAATACCAATAATATCTTTATATGAAAACTCAAATCAATGTATATAGGCCCTCCAGTAGGAGGAAAAAAATCACAAATTAAAAGCTAACTAAAATGAAAATTAAAAATTTTTTAAAAAAACTCCCCCTCCCCCCAAAAAAAACTACCAAAAGGTAGTAATCCCTAAACAAAAATTGGGTGTGGGTCACCCACCAGTGGCTGATGACTAGTAAAGAACTTAGAGCAAATCTCTCCCTCCCCGCCAAACAATGAATAACATCAAAATATCATAATAACGAAAAAAAGTAGAATAAGAATAAGAAAATTCTTCTATTCATCCAAGAGATTCCAATCTCGGAGATCCCAGTTCAGTAAAAGTTGGACTCTTTCCATTCCCATTTTTCCCATTTCTGCCATTTCTTCCGTTTCCAAAACAAGCAGATTTTTCTTTAGGAGACAATGGTGGACTACATCTTTGTCCTCTTACATCTGGCAATGAATCAGCAAAAATCATTGCTTCACAATCATTCTCAAAAAACCGAAATTGATGATCTCCATAAAACACCTTCAATACTGCCGGGTAGCGAAAAGTAGACTTATAACCTTTATGCCCCAAAGCTTCTTTAACTGGGTTAAATCGACGTCGGCGTTGAATGACCTCTTGACTCAAGTCAGGATTTAAAAAAAATACTATTCTGAATCAATAACGGAGTTTGTCGTTGTCTTGCATTTTGCACTGCTAGTCGAAGTATTGCTTCTCTGTCCAGATAATGCAAACATCGAATTATTATCAGTCTCGGTGGTTGACCAGGTAAAGGTGTTCTTCTTAAAACTCTGAGCTCTTTCCAATACCAAGCCTCCAGAAAAAAATTCTTGTCCTAATACTTGTGGGATCCAGTCTTTAAAAAAACGAAGAGGATCTTGTCCTTCTATACCTTCTGGCAAACCAACAATTTTCACATTATTCCTTCTACTTTGATTCTCCAAGTAGTCTATTTTCCTCTCTAACTCCTTCTCACGTTCTCCCAATTCTATAACAGATTTTTCAACCTTCAACACTTTTTCTGTGTTAGAAACCACTTGCTGTTTACATTCTAAAAAAGCAGACTGAATTTTTAAAAATCTCCACAAGATGCTTTCACATGTGCTTTAACTGTATTCAGTTCTGAACTTTTACTAGCATTCATTTGAACCATCTCATTCATTAAAGGTTGAATGACAGCATTTAACTGCATACACTGTCACTCACAAAAGCTCAGCCCTGCTTTCTCTGACATAGTGGCAGAACCAGGTAACTGCAACTCCTGCTGCAACTCAACGAAAGGCATTTTAGAGGTTTTACTGTGGGTCTGGACTCCCAGCGACGGCACCCCGTCTTCCTCAAGGGGTCGCTGCTGGTCTCCCCCCACAGCTCGTTGTTTTTGCGCAAAATCACGGAGGAAACCGATATCTTCAGGTTGAAATGCATCCTGATGCATTTCAAACAATGGAGTCGTCTTCCTGCGTGCTCCCTACGTTAAAATCGAGAGACTTCCAGAATCGGGATCCACTTCTTGGGAACACGCACCTTCCTCCAGAGAACGGGTAATTCCAGTGCCATCCTTCACTTGGTAAGTAGTAGACATTTTTTTTTCAGCTCCCACAGGCAGCCTTTGTGGTTTAGACACTGAAGAAGTTAAACCTGAAGCTGTATCAAGTCGTTTAGGCCCCAAATCTTCAGCGCTTCGAAAATGTAACGTCTTCTGCACTTGAGGTTTAATCTTTTTACCATTAATGGCCATAATAGTTCCTCAATACTTTAAACTAAAATTTAAAGAGTTTAAACTTGAAAACAAAGGGTTAAAAAACAGGTACTTAAAAGTCTGGCCAGAGAGGTCGAGATTACACGTGTAGACTCTACGCCATCTTGCTACGCCCCCGTGATTCTTCCTTAAACTTTGTGAAATCCACATTATTCATTGGCATCGCTTTACTTTTATTTGCTTTGATCTTGTACCACGATACTTCTTCATATTCCTTCAATTTCTTAATTCTTTTATTGATAATTCTGGTTCTGTCAAGTATATTATGACGTCATCTGCAAATAGACTGATTTTATATCCCTTTTATTTTATTTTCTGTTCTAATCAGTTCTGCCAAGGGTTCTATAGCAAACACAAACAGTGAGGGAGATAGTGGACATCCCTGCCTAGTTGACCTGCTTAATTTAAATTGGTTTGATATATATCCATTTACTGTCACCTTCGCCAGTGGTCCCTTATATAATGCTTTAATCCAATTAATATATTTCTCTGGTAGGTTGAACCTCTGTAATACTTTGAATAAATAATTCCATTCTACCCTGTCAAAGGCTTTCTCTGCGTCTAAAGCAACCACCACTGTTGGCGTCTTATTTCCTTGTACTGCATGGATTAAGATATTGTCCGTTGTTTGTCTTTTCTTAATAAATCCAGTTTGATCTAGTTTTACTATTTTTGGTACACATTCGGCCAACCTGTTTGCTAATAGTTTTGCCATTATAATCTGAGTTAAGTAGAGATATTGGTCTATACGATGCTGGTGTTAGTGGATCTTTCATCGTCTTTGGTATTACTGTAATTATTGCTGTTTTACATGAATCTGGCATGTTTTGCGTTTCTTCAATCTGGTTCATTACTTCCAGGAGAGGAGGAATTAATAAGTCTTTAAATGTTTTATAGAATTCTATTTGGAGTCCGTCCTCTCCTGGCATTTTATTGCTTGGTAGCTTTTTTAATATATCCTGTATTTCCTCTATTTCAAATGGTTTTATCAATTTGTTTTGCTCCTCTTCTTCCAATTTCGGTAGTTCAATTTTAGCTAGGAATTCATCTATTTTGTCTTCTTTCCCTTCGTTCTCAGTTCGATATAATTGCTCATAGAATTCCTTGAAGTTTTCATTGATCTCTGTTGAGTTGTATGTAATTTGTTTGTCCTTTTTCCTTGATGCCAATACCGTTCTTTTAGTTTGTTCTGTTTTAAGCTGCCAAGCTAGTATTTTGTGCATTTTTTCTCCTAGCTCATAATACTTCTGCTTTGTCTTCATTATGTTCTTCTCCATCTTGTACGTTTGTAGTGTTTCGTATTTTATTTTTTGTCCACTAATTCTCTTCTTTTTGTTGTATCTTCCCTTGTTGCTAGTTCTTTTTCTGTACTTACTATTTCCCTTTCCTGCTGTTCTATTTCCCGATTGTAGTCCTCCTTCATCTTAGTTACATAACTTATTATCTGCCCTCTGATGAAAGCTTTCATTGCATCCCATAATATAAATTTATCTTTCACTGATTCCGTATTTATTTCAAAGTACATTTTAATTTGGTGCTCAATGAATTCTCTAAAATCTTGTCTTTTAAGTAGCATGGAGTTTAATCTCCATCTATACATTCTTGGTGGGATATCCTCCAGCTCTATTGCTAATAACAGGGGTGAGTGATCTGATAACAATCTAGCTTTATATTCCATTTTCCTAACTCTCCCTTGGATATGGGCTGACAACAGGAACTGGTCAATCCTTGAGTATGTTTTATGTCTACTCGAATAATATGAGTATTCCTTCTCCTTTGGGTGTTGTCTCCTCCATATATCCATAAGTTGTATTTCCTGCATTGATTTAACCATAAATTTGGCTACTTTGTTCTTTCGGCTAGTCTTTTGTCCAGTTTTATCCATCTTTGAGTCTAAATTAAGGTTAAAATCCCATTCTATCAATATATTCCCTTGCGTATCTACAATCTTCAAAAAGATATCTTGCATAAACTTTTCATCCTCTTCATTATGTGCATATACATTGAGCAAATTCCAAAATTCTGAATATATCTGACACTTTTTAATCATTCCATATCTCCCTGCTGGATTTATTATTTCCTCCTCTATTTTGATTCGTACATTTTTATTGATTAATATAGCTACTCCTCTGGCTTTTGAGTTATATGATGCTGCTGTTACGTGCCCTACCCAGTCTCTCCTTCATTTCTTGTGTTCCACTTCAGTTAGATGTGTTTCCTGCACGAATGCTATATCATTTTTTTTCTTTTTTTTTCAGTAAATGTAATAGCCTCTTATTTTGATTTGGTTATGTATTCCATTAATATTTATAGTCACATAGTTCAACATGGCCATTTCATACTTTGTTTACATCTAATTTCCGCTTCCTCACCACCACCTTTCCCCTTTTCCCCATTTCCATTTCTCAGTTTCTTTTTTTGAATGCACTGTATGACACTACTTCTAAAACATAAAATATTTCCACCATTCCCACATCTAAAATTCCCTTAACCCCAAAAGTCCCCCCCCTCTCTGAATTGCCCCTTGTCCCTTGCCAGGCAACCACAACTCCCCTCTCCATTTGGATTGCGATCCCGCTCGCAAGCGTCAACTGATTTCGCAGTGACTTATTCTCTCTCACCCAACCCCCTTCAGAAAAGACTTTTATCTTCACATATAACAAAGCTCACCCTTTTTTCCCCTTACTTCCTTTCTTCCCTTTTCTTTCCCTCCTTTAGTTCTTGCTTATACATTATTTTTTTCTTCTTTATATGTAGTTTGTTGCCATTCTTTGTTCTTGTTACATCTCTTCATCTCTCTTTCTGTCTTGCAGGCATTCTGCAAATTCTCGTGCTTTCTCCGGATCCGAGAACAGTCTGTTTTGCTGCCCTGGGATAACTATTTTAAGTACCGCTTGATATCTTAATATAAATTTATAGCCTTTCTTCCATAGGATTGATTTTGCTGCATTAAACTCCTTCCTCTTCTTCAGGAGCTCAAAACTTATGTCTGGGTAGAAAAAAATTCTTTGACCTTTGTATTCCAATGGTTTTTTGTCTTCTCCCATTTTATTCATTGCCTTCTCCAATATATTTTGTCTTGTCGTGTATCTCAGGAATTTTACTAAAACGGATCTTGGTTTTTGTTGTGACTGTGGTTTCGGGGCTAATGTTCTATATGCCCTTTCTGTTTCCATTCCTTCCTGCATTTCTGGCTTTCCCAGGACCTTGGGGATCCATTCTTTTATAAATTCTATCATATCTTTGCTTTCTTCATCTTCCTTAAGGCCCACTATTTTTATATTGTTTCTCCTACTATAGTTTTCCATTATATCCATCTTCTGAGCTAACAACTCCTGTGTTTCTTTAACTTTTTTATCACTTTCTTCCAATTTTCTTAAGTCGTTCACTTCCATATCTACCGCCATTACATGTTCTTCAACATTTTCTAATCTTTTCCCTACATCTGTTATGACCAGCTCTATTCTACTCACTTTTTCTTCTGTACTTTTCATTTTTCTTTTTATTTCACTAAATTCTAGTGACAGCCATTCTCTTAATGCTTTCATTTGTTCTTGAAAAAGTGTTTTATCTATGTACTGTCCAATCATTTTACCTCCTATTCCTCTGTGCAGAGCTTGGTGTTCTTCTTCTTCTTCTGTGTCTGCTCTTGGGTTTGTGTTTTCTTCTCTTCCTTGTATCTGTGTCTCTTCTGACTTTCTTGCTGAGCTGCTTGTCTCAGTTTGTTGGGTATTTTTTTTTCCATGATATCTTGATGTTGGTCCTCTTCTTCTGGGTTGGTTATCTGTTATGTCTCCAGTTTCCCTTTTTCATTCTCACCCCTCCCGTTCCCGTTGCTTTCTTTATCTTCCAGCTGGGAGCCCTGCTGTCGGGTCTCTCTTAGCTGTTCGTGCTGTGGAGTTTCACTCCACAGCTGGTCCCCCCTCCTGTCGGTGTTGTCTTTGTCGTGCGGGGTTGCGCACCTCTGTTTGACTCCGTGAGCCATCTTTGCAGTCTTACGTTCAATGGGTCACGACCCTGCGGGGTCTCCACTGACCTCGGGGAGTGAGCTCCTCTTTCCACAGCGGGTCCCTGGTTTTTCGTACAGGTAAGGCCTTCACCTTTCTCTTCCGGAGTCTTTCTTTCTTTTCTTCCTGTTGCTTTTGGCTTTTCTTTCTTAGGTGACATTTTCTCCACACCTTTATTTTTTATTTGTTGTGATTTGTGTGTCTAGGGCTTAGTTATTTTCTTCACTTTTTTCCTTCTTTTCTGGAGAGGGCTGGTATTCTCCTACCGGCCACTACTCCATCACGTGACTCCTCCTTATATTTGCTTATTTGAAGCCTACAGGATATTTCACAAGTTGATAGGATTGTTAGGAAAGCTCATGGTGTTGTTGGCCTTCATTAGTCGGAGGATAGCATTCATGAGTCGATAGATAATGTTGCAGCTCTATAATATTCTGGCAAGCCCACACTTGGAGTATTGCGTTCCATTTTGGTCACCTTATTAAGTTACAAGGTAGATGGTTTGGGGAGGGTGCAGAGGATTGGAGAACATGTCATATGAAGCATCATTGAAGCAAAGGGAGCGATGAAGGATGAGAAGTGACTGAATAGTGGTATATCAGGTTATGAGTGGTCTAAGGATGGACAGCCAGCACCTTTATCCAGGCAACACTAGCAAATACTTGAGGACATCTGTTTAAGGTGAGTGGAGGAAACTTCAGGGGAGTTGTTAGAGGTAAGGTTTTTTTTTTACTTGAGTGATGGGTGCCTGGATAGGCATTGTCAGGGGTGGTGGTGAAGGTTGGTACATTGGGGATGTAAAAAAGATTCTTAGGCACATGGATGTAAGAGAAATGGAAGGTTGGGGTATGAGATTGGGGAAAATTAGATACTTGTGGAGCAGGTTTACATAGCTTGGCACATCCTGGGCTGAAGTGCCTCTACTCTGCTATAATGTTCTCTGTTCTGAGTTTGAATTCATTCCATTGGCTTTATTCATGTAGCTGAATGTTAGGTCACGTGTGATCTGGTTTTATTCTTTTCCCCAGTGGATGGGATTTGTTCCCTCCTCTGAAACCTTAGTCTGAAGCAGAGGACCAGTTTGAAATGGAGACCAAGGGACTGCAGATGGTGGGATCTAAGGGGCGGCACGATTTGTTTGCAATTAGCGTGATACTATTACCCAGGTTCAAATTCAGCACTGTTTCTAAGGAACTTTACGTTCTCCCTATGTCTGCGTGGGTTTTCTCCCACCCTTCAAAATATTGTAGGTGTAATTGGATGGCTTGGGTTTAAATGGCCAGAATCAGCTTCTACCCTGCTGTAAATAAAATTTTGTAGCCGTGCGCTACTCAAAAGAAGACACACACACTCAGACACGCAAACACACGTAGTGTAGTCAGGTTAAGCTCTGAGTTTTATTATGGCTCAGGCCCGACTTTTATACTTGCACTGTTCCCACCGTGGCCTTGTCTTGGCTGACATTTCAACATGCATAACAAAAGCAGGTTTCCAGTACACAAGTACTTTCCTGCATAACAGTGCCCTTCTCTGTGTGCTGTCCCTGTCTAGTGGCAAAATCAATCAGCTGGAAGAGCTCAGCAGGTCAAGCAACATCATGTGGGGTGGGGGGGGGGGAGGGGGAGGAGGAGGAACTGAAAGCTAGATAACTGGTTCCGATCTGAAACATTGTAGTTCCTTTCCCTTCTACAATGCTGCTCCACCCGTTGGGTTCCTCCAGTGGATTGTGTTTGGACCCATTTGACTGACTTGCATTGTGTTGCTGCTGTGGCTACGGCTTTGAGCAAGTTGTCGTAATTTTCACAGGAATTGAAGAACATCATTGGGCCAATAAACAATCCACTGGAGGAACTCAGCAGGTCAACTAGCATTAGTGGGAGAAAAAAAGAATGGTGGGCATTTTGGGTTGGAACCTTCATTGAGCAGAGAGATCACCTGTATAAGAAGGGTAGGGTAGGAAGACCTTCACAGGGGCCAGTCAGGGATTGGTGAACCAGGGAGGGGTGAAGGATGACAGGCAGACGGGAAAGTGGAGGCAGTTGATTGGCAGGTGCCAGACAATGGGACTCAAGTGGAAGAAGATGGGTCAGCTAGGGTTGGGTTGGAGACAGCTGGAGGAAAACTATGTGGGGACTCGGGCCACTAATAATGGAATCTGGTAAGTGGAGGAGGTTACAATGGTGACATAATGATGTTGGGGAGAGGTGAAAGGGAAATTGGCTCAGGTGGAACTGAAGGTAGGGGGTGGAATTCTTTTGATGAAATGTGATTGGAAGGAACAAGGGGTTTGGGAGAGGGATGAGAATGGCTGGAGGACTAGATGGAAAAGAGGTCAAAATGTGCCATATTGTGCTTTACTGTTCACCTGAATCCTGATTGATCACTCTCTGTCAAATCCAGACACTAATCTCCTTAATGCACTTGTCAAAAAATAATCTAAACTAAACTGATCTCACTTCCCTTCCTTCTACCAAGGAACTCCCTTTCTTAGCCCTCTCTCACTCTCTTACTTCTCAGCTTCTTTCTCTTCTACCCTCTCACCTGTTACCCTGTGCTCCTCTCCCTTCCCCATCCTCCCTCCCTCCTCCACCTTTTTTTAAATTCAGGCATCCACCTGCTTTTCCAGATTCCTGAGGAAGGGCTCAGGCCCAAAACATTGGTCACTTTACTTCCTATGACCTGCTGAGTTTCTCCACCATTTCTGTATGTTTTCACTGGCCCCTTCTTTCTGACCAGGATTATCTGAAAAGGAGCTTAGTGGCTAATCTTTCCTACTCAAAGTGGGTATCAGTTTTGCATGTAAAAAATGTGAAAACTCTTGCAGTTTCCAAGAGACTTTGATGCTTTTATCTGCCTTCCTTTAAAAAGATAATCCAACAGTAATGGGTCACCTTTTAACTGGGGTTTAGAAGAGTAGCTGCAGACATTGAGCTGAAGGTTGCTGTCTTTGAGGCATTTGGAGTTAGCAGACCTCAGTTCCTGAGGCTCTCACAGAAGTAAGTTTCAGCAAGTGATCTTGTTCCATTTTGGGGTGGGCCCTTTCCCCATACTCAATGAGCATATGTTTTTGGTGGGCTTTTGAGGCCATGGATATTGGGGCCGAGTGATGGTGCGACAAAGGAAAGAGCTGTTTATCTGGCAATTGTCTGATAATAGATGGTGGCAATCAGTAAACAGTGGATTCATAAGGAGCAGAAGAGTGTGGTGCAAGGATCTGCATTCTAATTTACTGGATTTCACTTTGATTTTCCCTGGACATTACAACAATCTACTGGAACATAGGATACTTTCCTGAGTTTAGCAATATCCCACGTTGCATACTTAAGTGAATGACGTGATTGTTGGAAACACATTATTTCTGTTTGTACAGATTTTATAGAAAAAGTGAACAAAACTTGTGCAGGTCTTAAAACAATTTGGAGCAAAACTTGATTGGAGTAGTCACTGTTACGCAGAATATATTCTATTTTAAATGCAAAGCTTTGGTTCTTAATGCACTGTGGAATGCTTTTTTAATTTTTTAAAAAATTTAGACAGACAGCACAGTAACAGGCCATTCAGCCGATGAATCTGTGCTGCCCAATCTACACTTAATTAACCTATTACCCCAGTATGTTTTGAAACCGTGATGACATATTCTTAAGCCATTTGTGTGTTCTCCATATTGCATTTATCCTTACCTATTTGTCCTTCCAGTCAATTTTCAAAGTTACAAACTAGACTATGTTTGGGAGTAGCCCTTACACAAACTAATAAACCAAATTATTGTAACCTGGGTTAATACGTTAAACATTTACACTCCACTTGGAATTGTATTAATTCTTAGGATTTATTCACCTGTGCGCCGCACTTCATTCATCAGCCTCAGATGGAACACAGAACAGTACAGCACAGGAACATGTTCTTCTGCCCATGGTGTCTGTGCTGGCAATGATGCCAATTTAAACTGCACATGCATACCCTCCCCATTTATGTGCATCCTAAATGTTGCCATCATGTCTGCTTCTACTTCCTCTCTTGGTAGTGTGTTACCACTCATAGAGTTATGGTCATACAGCACAGACCATGGCCCTTCAACCCAACTAGTCAGTGAATTATCATTAATATAGGCAGGCACACGCAGTTGAAAGGTTTCAGTTAATATCGTATTGTTCTAATGCTACACTTCAGCTAAGGAATCAAAGGTTATGGGGAGAAGGCTAGGCAGTGGGGCTGAGTGAGAAAATGGATCAGCTCATTTAAATGGTGGGGCAGACCCAGTGAGTCTTCAGTAATTTGCATGTAAATAACTTGTGTTTATCAGTATTTCTGTGATTATACTTGCTCCACCTTGACATGCAAATGAATGGAAAGGTTGATTATAGTCCCAATATCGAGACATAATTTGGATCCATTGATATATTTTCAACATCTTGCAGACTAACACTCTTCCTAAATTTTGCAGTGCCTTCGCCAAGTGCTTTGCGATTAGACACATCAACATCTTTTGGGGATGCTCGAGAAGTTGTGGCTATTAAGGATTACTGTCCGACTAATTTTACCACGCTCAAGTTTAACAAAGGGGATCTTCTGTATGTGTTGGACACCTCTGGACCTGAATGGTGGTACGCTCACAATAACACTGAAATGGGATACATTCCAGCCTCCTACGTCCAGCCCGTTAACACAAGCCCATCTCTTCGAGACAGCGGAATGGTGGATAATATTGGCGACAGTTCTGATGAAGGTGTCAAGGAAATGGATTTACTTGGAGACTGGGGAGATATCTTTGACAAAATGTCTACAAACACAAAACAAAACAATCCATTTTTGAACAGCTTGGCATCCTCCAACCCATTTATCAAGGGGAATACCCAGAGTCTCAGTTCCAACAGTGATCAGGGACCAAAATCAGAAGTGGATCTACTTCTGTTTGACTCGTTAGCACCACCTTTTGCCGACTCCAAAACACCACTAACTAACAACGGAAGTAATGACATCTTTGAGGAGGATCTGTTCGTCCGCTCCACTGCTGAGTTTGATCCACTCCTGTCTCGGAACAACCCTTTCTTCAGAAGCAAACGGTCGTACAGTATGTCTGAGCTTTCAGTCCTCCAAGCAAAATCTGCAGCTCCTTCCACTGGCGTCTTCAGCAGCATGCGGTCTCCAGAGCCCGAACAGTTCAGGAGCAGAGAGGACTTCCGCACAGCCTGGCTCAACCACAGGAAGCTGGCACGTTCCTGCCACGACTTGGATTCTCTCGGGCAAAATCCCGGCTGGGGTCAGACTCAGCCTGTGGAGACCAATATTGTTTGTAAGCTGGACAGCAGTGGCGGAGCAGTTCAGCTTCTGGACACTGACATCAGTATTCATGTTCCTGAAGGACACATCTCTCCGGGAGAAACTCAGCAGATTTCCATGAGGGCCCTATTGGATCCTCCTGTTGAGTTGAACAATGATAAATGCACAACCATTAGCCCCGTGGTGGAGATAAAATTAAGCAACATGGAAGTCAAAACATTCCTCACCTTGGAGATGAAGATTTCTGCAGAGCTGAAGGATAATTCAATGAGCAGGAAGGATGCCAGTATCACCTGCTTGAGCAGTGACAGTAAAGACGGGCCCTTCTCACCAATGCCACAGGTGTATCACTACGGTGATACAGTGCAGGTGCAGATGGACAATCTGGAACCTTGCATGTATGTGGTTGTGGTGTCTCAAGCCAAGACCATGCAGTACCCTTCCACTGTGTGGGAATGCATTAACAAAAAAATAACCATTGGGTTTTACGGGCCAAAGCACATCCATCCTTCATTCAAGACGGTAGTGGCTGTATTTGGGCATGACAGCACGCCCAAGTCCTTGCTGGTGAATGAAGTGAGCCGGGAGTTAGTGACTGCACCCCCAGTGGCCCTACAGCTGTGGGGCAAGCACCAGTTTGTGCTGCCAAAGCCCCAGGACCTGAAGATAAGTGTCCACCCCAACGTTTCCAACTACGAGGTCAAGTCTTCCGACCAAGTGAAGGTTGTGCGTGGGTTCCAAGTTAAATTGGGCAAAGTCAGCCGGCTCATCTTTCCCATTCACTCGCGTCTCCCCGAAGAGCTTTCCGACTTCACCTTGAGGACCCAAGTCAAGGATGGCCAGGACGCGATCATCACCCAGTTCTGCGTGAGGACACCCCAGCCTCCCCCGAAGTCCGGGGTACGGAATAGTGGGCAGAGGAGGTTCCTGAAGAAGAAGGAGGTTGGCAAGATTGTTCTCTCCCCATTGGTCATCTCGAGTAGGTACCCCATCTTCCAGGACCGCCAGGTAAACCAAGTCAAGTATGGGAAGCTGCTGAAGACTGTGGTGAGGCAGAATAAGAATTATTATTTGTTGGAGTACAAAAAGGGAGATGTGGTTGCATTGATCAGTGAGGAGAAGATTAAACTGAAAGGTTATCTCCGAACAAAAGAATGGTACATTGGGTACTACCAAGGGAAGATAGGGCTGGTTCATGCCAAAAACGTCTTGGTGGTTGGGAAAATGAAACCCAGCTACTTCCTGGGGCCTGATCTCACTACCTCTATGCTCTTGGAGCAGATCCTTCGCCCCAGCAAGTTCCTCACTTACATCTATGCCTCGGTAAGGATGACCCTCATGGAGAACATCAGCAGCTGGAGAGCATTTGCAGATGCTCTGGGTTACAAAAGCATGCCTCTCGCGCACTTCTGCCGGTCAGAGGTCGACAGTGAGCCAGAGCGCGTGGCATCGGTGCTAGAGAAGCTGAAGGAGGACTGCAACGACATGGAGAGCAAGGTCAAGAAGTCCTTCCAGAAAGAGCTGATGTCTGTGAGTACATCGTGTTTTGTTGCTACCTTTTTGATTGCCGAGTAATTTACCTCTGCCGTGTGCCAGTGGACGATGAATGACTCCTCTAGAGCCATTCTTTGTGGGTTTGAGCTTTGATTCAGAGTGAGTCTGAACCAAACAAAAGTGGTTTGCAATATAGTCTTTACAGATTCCAGTGGTACAGCATATTTACCTTCCCAATTCAAAGTTCAGCAGGACTCTCTGGTAAATTTTAACTACTACTACACAACAGTAGTCTCCTGGAGATCAGAAGACAAGAGCCAGCCCAGATATCTTACCACAAGATTCCTTTCATTCCCCAAAGCTTGGTCTTACTTAACACAAAGCATGGAGTCACAGGGATCTAGAGCACAAAGACAGGGCCTTTGCCCTTACTCGTTCATGCTCACCAAGCTAGTCCCATTTGATTGCATTCAAATGTTTTCCATCCATGTACCTATACAAATATCTTTTGAACATTGTAATTGTCCCCTCTTCATTCCACATACCCACTACTCTCTGTGTGAAGATGGTACCCCTCAGCTTCTTTTTAAATCATTCCCCTCTCACATTGAATCTATATCTTCTAGTTCCCCTACCTGAGGAAAAAGCTAATAAACAGTTACCTTGTACAGTAAAACCCCTGATATCTGGCACCTATGGGGATTGGTAGATGCTGGACAAGTGTACTTTCTGGTTGCTTGAAACTTCTTACAATGCCCAACTAATACATCTACATTAAGAATAAACAGTTTAAAAGACAAAATCACTGAACAAACTTCACTTGCCATGAATATTTAAACCATAAAGCATTTTATTTTATTTTCATTTGCATGCTTTGAAAACATTTAACCATCGCTGCATCTGCAGGTTCCTCCTCCTCCAAGGAGCCACCTGACAGAAGAACAATAACATTATAGATAATTACCTCCCCACCCCAAAGTTTATAGATAAAGTCTATGATCTGGGCGACTCTCACTAAACAGGGATAAGGAAACACTTTAAGGAGTCACCCAAAAGCGAGCAGATCAACCAGCTCTTCATCCTGGGCTACGCCATTGCTGTTTCACACAACTTTATTCAAACAGCTACTAAGAGCAAAGCACGACTGAGTCACTCCGCTGGCTGAATATTTGCTCCCATCTTCACCAAAGGCTTAAGGTGTTAGTTCAGAGAACATTTACAATTTTAAACTAGCACATTTTTAAAATCTATTATTTTATTCTTATTTTTTAAATTTATTTTCTTTGATTTTTTTTGCTGATTGCTTAAATTCTGGATACTAGGGGCTTTACAGTAGGTGCCCTCATGAATTTACGAACCTTTATGAGGCTACCCTCACCATCGATACCCAGGTAGGGAGAAAAGTCTCGGCTAACCAGTGGCCAAGCTAAGATCAGAAAGCTGCTGAATGTTGCTTACTCATGCATGAGCTCCCACTGTTAACAATCAACCTGTGAAGGTGAAAGCAATTTTTCCAGTTTCAACGAAGGGTCCCTGCCCAAATCCTTTTTCCTCCACTGATACTACTCGACTCACTGAGTTCCTCCAGCAGAATTTTGGGTCTTGGGTCATCTAACTGATGAAATTATTCCAGAATGTTTTGATGTATTTATTTAATATTATACTTTTATTTATGTATGTAGTGCTATGTATTGTGCATACACCGTGGACTGGAGAAACGCTGTTTCATCTGGTTGCATATGTACAGTTAGATGACAATGAATTTGAACTTGATTCGGAAATTTTTGCCAAGATCACTGCCTGAAAATGGTCATAAATCTTGCTTGATATTTTTGTCATTGATAATGCTTTGGACAGAGTGTTGTGGAGAAGGATGTAGGAAAGGGTTTATCAGGGTGCTGCTGGGGTAAGTTCATTGAGATTCTGATTAAACACATGGAGGGGGGGAAATAAACTGCGCTTGGTAAATCTTTCACAAACCAGAGGTTAAAGATTGAAACTTTAATGGCAAAGATCCAGGAGGGAGAAATATAAACCTTTCCAGTTGGAGATTTGCTAGGATTTACAAGATTTAAAGTGATGATGGTAAGTGGTAGACAAATACTGTCGTTTTAAAATGTATTCGAGGGGATACTCGAGGGGAAGGAGCTTAACTGCTGGGATTTGGAGTGTTCTAGAGCTTGACCATGTTTTATGTTGCAGGTATCTTTGTACTCAGAGTAACATCACTATTTACATGTGAATGATATGTTTGAAGTTCATATTTTTTGTTAGAGTACATACATGACATCACATACGACCCTGAGATTCCTTTTAGTGAGGGTCAGGCAGAATCGGTAGTGCAGAAAACGGTACTCAAGAAAAGACACATATGCAAAAGAGAGAAATGTAAATAAAGAAAAATGTAAGCAAACTGTGCAATATAGAAAATAAATATTCAATAATGAATAATGTCCAAAGCAAGAGTCCTTAAATGAGTCTCCAATTGAGTTTGTTTGTTGAGGAGTCTGATGGTGGAGGGATAGCAACTGTTCTTGAACCTGATGGTGTGAGTCTTGTGCGCCTGTACCTCTTTCCTGGTGGCAGTGGCGAGGACAGAGTTTGTCCTGAATGTTGTGGATCCGTGATGATTGTAGCAGCTCTCCGACAGGAGTGTTCCATGTAAATTTTTTCAGTGGTGGGAAGAGTTTTGCCTGTGATGTAGTGAGGCGTTTTGTCCACAACCTTTTGCAGAGCTTTAAAACATGATCAGCATGTCATAGAATCATACACAGAGAACAGACGATTCGGCCCAACTCATCTGCACCAACCAAATTGGCATTCTGAGCTAGCCCCATTTGCCTGCATTTGGTCCACTTCCTGTCCAAATGCCTTTTGAACGTTGCCTGCTTCTACAGCTTCCTCTGGTAACTTGTTTTAGACATGGGGCATCCTCCAAGGGAAAAAGTTGCCCATTCCTCAGGTCCATCTTAAATCCCTGCCACCTCATCTTAAACCAACACCCTCTCATTGTACAATTGCGTACCCTGGGAAAAAGCCTGTACACATTCACTTTGTCATGCTCCTTTGTTATTTTATAAATTTTGAAAGGTTATCCCTCAATCTCTTCTCCAGGGAATAAATTTACAATCCAATTAAATAGAATGACTTAATACATTGGTGAGTCAGTCTTTCTAATTCCGGAATGAAAATCTTATCACATAAAGTGCATTTGACAGCTCTATGCCTGTATTCTTTGGAACTTGGGAAAATGACTGGGGGATCTTATTGAAACATTTCAAATGTTGAAAGACACGGACAGAGTAGATGTTTCCCATGATGGGAAAGTCTAGGATAAGAAGGCACAACTTCTGGATTTAAGAGCATCCGCTTAGAACAGAGATGTGGAGGAATTTCTTTACCCAGAGAGTGGTTGTGGAGGTCAGGTCATTGGGTGTACTTAAGGCAGAGATTGATCGGTTCATGATTAGCCAGAGCATCAAAGGTTCTGGGGAGAAGGCCGGGCAGTCGGCCTCAATGGAAAAATTGATCAGCTTGTGATTAAATAGTGGGGCAGATTCAATGGGCTGAATAACCTATTTCTGCTCCTTTGTCTTATGGTCTTGTAAATTGAATGTATTAGAATCTTTGATTTGTAAGGCCAATTGAATCCATTCAGCTCATCAACCCTGCAAAAGATTTTTTCAAAAGCAATTTGGTTTGTCCCATTTCCTGGTTCTTGTATCCCTGAATTTTTTTTCTCTCAAATATTTACTTCAGTTTTCTCCACAAAAGCTGCTAGTGACCCACTCTCTGTCAGCATTGTCAGCTAATGCTTCCCAACTCTGTTCTGTTTCCTATCTCCAGTGACCTGTCCTGATCCAACCACATCAATGCACCAGTACGCTCTCCTTCCACAGACACCTGAGAAAATTTGGCAAGTTACCAGCATTCCTCAGCAACTTTTATAGGTGCAGCATTGACAATATCCTGTCAGGATGCATCACTGCATTGAACAGGAATTGATCTGCCCAAAGACTGCAAGAAACTACAGAGGTTCATGAATGCAGTCTAGGCCATTACACTCCCTCTCTCCCTTCCCCCACCCCAGCCCCACAATCCTCTCAAATCAACTTCATCTACAACTCTTGCTGCCAACATACCTAAGGACTCATCCCACCCTGGCACCCTCTCTTCACACTCCCTGCCCCCCACCCAGACCATCAGAAGGAAGATTCACGAGTGTGAGATCTTGTACCACCAGATTCAAAGACTTCTTCAGCAAATGCTCCACTTGCGCCCACACCTCCTCCCTCACCGCCATTCGGGGCCTCAAACACTCCTTCCAAGTGAAGCAACACTTCATTTGTCAATCTGCACGGGTCATTGACTGTATCCACTGCTCCTGTTGCAGCCTCCTCTACATTGGAGGAACTGGACACTGACTTGGGAGATCGCTTCATTCAGCAACATCACTCTGACTGCTGCAATAACAGAGATCTCCCAGCAGCCAACTATTTCAATTCAACACACCATTCCCACACCAACATGTTTATCAATAGCCTCATGTACTGTCAAACCAATGATACCAGCAAATTGGATGAACAACACCTCATATTCTGTCTGGATACCCTCCAACCAGATGTCATTAATGCTGGCCTCCATTTTCCATCAAGTCTCTCTCTCCCACCACCCAACCCTTTCCCTCTCTAGTCAGAGAGTTATTTCATTCTATCACTTCTCAGCTTTTTGCTCTTCTGCCCTCTTACCCATAACCATCTTTTGCTTATTGGCCTGTGCACCTCCCCCTGCCCCTTCTCCCCTCCCCCCCCACCCCCATCACCTCCTCTCCTCTCCCTGCCCTTTTTATTCAGGCATGTCTGCTTTTTTCTCGTGCCTTGATGAAGAGCTTAGGCTTGAAAAATTGTTTATTTCCCTTTGCTTCCTATAGACCAGAGGTTTTCAACCTTTTTCTTTCCCCTCACATACCACTTTAAGTATTCCCTATGCCATCGGTGGTCTGTAATTAGTAAGGGATTGCTTAAGGTGGTATGTGAGTGGGAAGGGAAGGTTGAGAATCACCCAATTGTTACTGAAATATTTTGCTTGAGAAAAATGGTCATTGGCCCATTTCCTTTGGAGTAATGAGACTGTGCACATAGCGAGTCAATTAGGGACAATTAAAACAGTGGTTTTCAAACCTTTTGTTTCCACCCACATACCACCTTAAGCAATTCCTCACTAATCATAGAGCACTGATGGAATAAGGAATACTTAAAGTGATATGTGAGTGGAAAGAAAAAGGTTGAGAATCACTGCTGTAGATATTACATGGCCTGCTGAGGTTCTCCAGCATTTTTGTGTATTGCATAGATTCAAGGGCATGTTCTTTCCTGCCATCAGCAGATTCTTCAATGAAACTCAAAATAGTAAAATTATGTGGCCTCTGTTTCCTACCAAATGATCACACTCTGTAACATACAGTCTTAACGTGCTATGTTTGAGATGTTTAATTTGTCTGCTCACCAAACAACCTTCTGTGATAGTACAGACCTATCACCAATGTATATAGTTACAGTATCTAGAGTATGTAATGATTTGTGCTTACAGCGATTGGCTGAGAGCTTAGCCACGCCTACTGTCTGGGCCTTAAAGGGTTGTGTCCCTAGCCAGGTCGGATCATTCCGGACTGGTCGGCCCCCTATGAAGAGCTCCTGTCTTTTGCTAATAAAAGCTTTGGTTTGGATCAACAAGTCTTTGGTTCTTTCAACGAACTCTACAATTTTATTAGCATAAAGAATTTTTTTAAAAAAGGGATGGAGCGTCTGACTCGGCCAGAAAAACTTGATATCGACCCACAGTCAGCTACAGCCTTCAAAGCCTTTAAGTTCTGTCTGTTGAACTTTGAAAACTTCCTAAGGCTCATTGAGGTGGAGGAGGATAACCAGCGTCTAAGAGCATTGCTGTCTATGGTGTCCTTGAGAGTCTATGAGAACATCCAGGATGAGACCACTTACACCGCAGCCATAAAGGTACTGAAAGAACTGTATGATCAACCAATGAACAGAGTTCATGCCCGGCTCGTGCTTGCGTCGAGGGAGCAACCACCTGTCGAGTCCAACAGGGCATATTTACAAGTAGTAAAGGCGTTGGGCAAGGACTGTAACTGTGTGGACAAAACTGCTGCCGAGATCACAAACGATCTCGTCTGGGATGCCTATGTGGCCGGGCTCCGGTCGAACGAGGTGAGGCTGTGCTTGCTCGAACAAGGGGTAGAAAAAATAAAGGACGTGGTCCGGATTGCAATCACAATAGAGGATGCAGCCTTAAAGTCAAACGAGTTCTCTAGGGACTGGTCCCCACGTTCTGATGTGAGTAGAGTGCCCTTCTACCCTACCACCCCCCGATATACTGACGGCCTGTCGGCTGCTGCTACACTGCCCCCTGCGAACCCAAAATGTTATTTCTGTGGGAGGGACAAGCACAGCAGGTCCCAGTACCCAGCAAGAAAAGCCAGGTGCCAGAAGTGCCTTAAAAATGGCCACTTTGCTGCAGACTGTAGGTCTAAAATGGCCACCGGCAAACACAGTGCCTCGTGTGAAGCCCAACTGCCACTATCCCATTCAAACTCTTCTTCCCCAGAGCTCTCATCCAATGAGAGCGAGGGCTCACCTGCACGACAACGCCTGACGTCACGGAGACGCCGAACCCGGAAGGGGCAGCCCACCCTTGCAACCATGATGTGGGCCCGGCTCTCGCCCCTGTGCGGAACACTCGAGCCGGCCTCGGTCCCGACTGTAGTGCCCGCTATTGCCACGGCCACGACCACCCCCGGGGCTGACGCTACCGCTGCTGCTGCCGCTGCCACCGCCACAACCACACCCGGAGATGACGCTACTGCTGCCCGCTCCCCTGCTGCCGCTGCCCACGCCACCGCCGGTGCAGCCACCGCGACCGACTGGGGACCCGCCGCGGCCAACCAGGTACTCGCCCTAGCGTCCATCGCTGACGACCGCTGGGGCCCGACCGCCGCGACCGACGACCTACCCACCGCCGACCGCGAGCAACAACCCCCACTACTTACCATTCATCCGCCGACGCCGCCACAACAGCACCTCTGGGAGTAGCTCCAATCTGCTCCTCCAGCGCTGACTGCATCTATGACGTCATCCCGTTGCGTGACGTCAATACGCGGAACTCCCCTGTCAACAGGATCAGTGGCTGCTTCTATAACACTAAATCAGCAATGCTCTCATCCCCTCACTAAAGCAATGGAACTGATTAAAGTGCATGGACACTACACCAATTGCTTATTTGACTCTGGGTCAACTGACAGTTTTATCCGGCCAGATCTGGCCTTCTGTTGCAGACTTGACATAATCCCCACTACCCAGAGGATCTCATTAGCGACTAGGTCGCACTCGACCGGGATAAAGGGGTATTGCATCACCACGCTGGAAGTACAGGGCGTAACCGACACCCATTTCAAATTATTCATCCTTCCCCAATTGTGCGCCCCAGTGTTGCTGGGATTAGACTTTCAATGTTAGTTTCAAATGGTGTCCCTACACTTTGGGGGACCCCACGCCCCCCCTCTCGGTCTGCCATCGCCTCACCCCTGAAGCACCCGAGCAACCCACCCCCATGCCCCGGGGCCACTCCTGCGGCCTTTCCACACTCCGGATTGCCCCGCCAGCACTCTTCGCAAACCTCACCCCTGGCTGGAAGCCTGTGGCCACCAAAAGTCTGCAATATAGTTACGAAAACAGGCAATTCATTAGGAGTGAGGTGCGTAGATTGCTGGATGAGAGCATCATCGAACCCAGTTCAAGTCCCTGGAGAGCCCAGGTGGTGGTGTCAAGAACGGGGAAAAGCTACGGATGGTGGTCGACTATAGCCAGACCATTAACCGCTTCACGCTCTTGGATGCGTACCCCCTGCCATGCATCACGGATGTGGTGAACCAGATCGCCCAATACCGTATATTCTCCACCATTGACCTACGGTCGGCCTACTACCAGCTCCCGATCCGCTGTGAGGACCGACCATTCACGGCCTTCGAAGTGAATGGGCGGCTGTATCAATTTCTCAGGGTACCATTCGGGGTCACGAATGGTGTCGCAGTCTTCCAGCGGGAAATGGACCGGATGGTGGACCAGAACGGGCTAACCACTACCTTCCCGTATCTGGACAATGTCACCATCTGCAGCCACGACACGCAGGACCACGACGCCAACCTAGACAAATTTCTTCAAACTGCTGGTCGGCTGAACCTGACCTACAATTTTGACAAGTGTGTCTTCCGGACCACACGACTCGCGATTCTAGGTTGCGTGGTGGAGAACGGGGTAGATCCTGACCGCATGCGTCCCCTAATGGACTTACCCCCCCCTCCCCGCCCCCCATGCCCAGAAAGTGCTCAAACGCTGCCTGGGCTTTTTCTCATATTACGCCCAATGGGTTCCACACTACGCCGACAAGGCGAGTCCTCTTATCAAGACCACCTCCTTTCCCCTCTCGACCGAAGCCAGAGCGGCTTTCGATCGAATCAAATCCGACATTAACTCTGCACGCGATCGATGAGTCTGTCCCGTTTCAAGTCAAGAGCGATGCATCCGACTTCGCCCTGGCAGCCACCTTGAACCAGGCCGGTCGGCCTGTAGCCTTCTTCTCCAGAACCCTCCAGAGACCAGCTTGGCCATAGTTGAAGCGGTGCGTCGTTAGAAACATTACCTCGCTGGGAGGCGCTTTACACTGTTCACTGATCAATGTGCGGTCTCCTTCATGTTCAGCAAAACCCAGCAAGGTAAGATAAAAAAACGACAAAATCGCCAGATGGAGAATCGAACTCTCTACCTTTAACTATGACATCCTGTACCGGCCTGGTAAGCTCAACGACCCGCCTGACGCGCTCTCCAGGGGGACGTGCGCCAGCATACAGATGGACAGACTACAGAAACTCCATGAGGCGCTCTGTCATCCAAGGGTCACAAGGTTTGCCCACTTTGTGAAGCCGCGCAACCTACCCTACACAGTCGAGGAGATTCGCTCCATGACCTGAGCCTGTTCGGTGTGCGCTGAATGCAAGCCCCACTTCTTCCGTCCGGGGAACTCCCACGTTATCAAAGCCACCCGCCCCTTCGAGTGTCTTAGCGTAGACTTTAAGGGGCCCCTACCGTCGACCAACCGTAATAACTGCATCCTTACGGCTATCGACGAGTACTCCCACTTCCCGTTCGCTGTGCCCTGCCCAGACACCACCGCCACCTCAGTGATACAGGCCCTTCACAGTATCTTCGCCATTTTTGGGTACCCCAATTCCATCCACAGTGATAGGGGGTCCTCATTCATGAGCGCAGAGCTGCAACAGTACCTTCTGGAGTGTGGTATCGCTTCAAGCAGGACCACCAGCTATAACCCACGCAGTAACGGCCAGGTCGAGAGGGAGAATGCCACCATCTGAAGAACGGTTACACTGGCTCTCCGGTCTAAAGGTCTCCCCACCTCTCACTGGCAGGAGGTTCTCACTAGTGCCTTACACTCCATCCGCTCCCTCCTATGTACCACAACAAATGCCACCCCCCACGAAAGGATGTTCCTTTTCCCGAGGGAATCCAAATCAGGAACCACTGTACCGGCATGGCTCACCGTCCCTGGCTTCATCCTTTTGTGACGCCACGTCCGGCACTCAAAGAACGACCCCTTGGTCGACCGAGTGACTACTCCACGCGAACCCGCATTACGCCTACGTTGAATTCCCAGACGGGCAGGAGGACACTGTTTCGGTGCGGGACCTAGCTCAGGACGCGGTAGGCCCAGCAACCCCGCCAACCCAACCTTCCCCAACTCTTTATTCCCCAGGCCCCGTGCCGGAACAGGAGGACCAACAGCACCCCAACAACCCGGGCCACCCTGCCGACAACATGGCTGGGGAATTGAGCAAAGGAGTGGTCGCACCCGACAGGCCCGCTGGCGACACCACTCCAGCGACCCCAATCCCGGCACCACGGCGGTCACGCCGGATGGTCAGATCCCCTGATCGTTACAGTCCTTGACCTACCCCTTCCTTCCCTTCTCCCTCTTCAGCACTTCCACCCCAGGGTCAGTTCTCCAAGAAGGGGTGAATGTGTTAGTACAGACCTATCACCAATGTATATAGTTACGGTATCTAGAGTATGTAATGACTGTGCTTACAGCAATTGGCTGAGAGCTTAGCCACACCTACTGTCTGGGCCTTAAAGGGTTGTGTCCCTAGCCAGGTCGGATCATTCCGGACTGGTTGGCCCCCTGTGAAGAGCTCCTGTCTTTTGCTAATAAAAGCCTTGGTTTGGATCAAGAAGTTTTTGGTTCTTTCTACGAGCTCTACACCTTTATCACTGCATCTTGGTACTTGTGACAATAAACTTGGACCTCTGACATCTACAGAGAGGGAGCAGTGTGATAGGTTCTCAAAGAACCCCCTTCAAAGATAGGAGGAAGTGAGTTTCTATTTGCAACCTTGTCAGAAGTTGTGTGCAATTAAATACAGTGCCTGTATTTATCGCCATGGTGTTGACATACCTACCTGTCCTGGAGGCTAGATCATTGCATATTGTAGCATTTTTCGAAGGATACTCAATTTATTTATTCATATAATTATTTTGCAATTATTGTGCGCTGTGTATTGTGTGCGTATATATGAACACTGTGGTCCGGAGAAACACTTTCATATGGTTATATTTGCATAGCCAGATTTTAATGAACTTGCAAAGTAGAGAATTTGCAAGATGCAAAATGTTTTTAATGTTGCTGTCAATACATTTCCTGAACAGAGGTTTAATCTTTTTCATCTGATGGAGAAATCAATCTCTCATCCTACAGGCTCGTTTTTAATATTTTATTATCTATCTCAGAATCGGAATTTTTTTTATCATGAGCCTGTGTCACAAAATTGATGGTTTTGTGTGAGCATGACTGTGACACAGGTGCAAAAATTGCTATAAAGACACTATTTAAAAACAAAATTAGTGCAAAAGAGAAAAAAAAACGAGGTTGTGTCTGTGGTTCATTGTCCATTCAAAAATCTAATGGCAGAAGGAAGGAGCTGTTTTTGTACTGTGGATGTTTAGATTCAGGCTCCTGTCTTTGGCTTGGCTTCGCGGACGAAGATTTATGGAGGGGGTAAAAAGTCCACGTCAGCTGCAGGCTCGTTTGTGGCTGACAAGTCCGATGCGGGACAGGCAGACACGGTTGCAGCGGTTGCAGGGGAAAATTGGTTGGTTGGGGTTGGGTGTTGGGTTTTTCCTCCTTTGCCTTTTGTCAGTGAGGTGGGCTCTGCGGTCTTCTTCAAAGGAGGTTGCTGCCTGCCAAACTGTGAGGCGCCAAGATGCACGGTTTGAGGCGTTATCAGCCCACTGGCGGTGGTCAATATGGCAGGCACCAAGAGATTTCTTTAGGCAGTCCTTGTACCTTTTCTTTGGTGCACCTCTGTCACGGTGGCCAGTGGAGAGCTCGCCATATAACATGATCTTGGGAAGGCGATGGTCCTCCATTCTGGAGACGTGACCCATCCAGCGCAGCTGGATCTTCAGCAGCGTGGACTCAATGCTGTCGACCTCTGCCATCTCGAGTACTTCGACGTTAGGGATGAAAGCGCTCCAATGGATGTTGAGGATGGAGCGGAGACAATGCTGGTGGAAGCGTTCTAGGAGCCGTAGGTGGTGCCGGTAGAGGACCCATGATTCGGAGCCGAACAGGAGTGTGGGTATGACAACGGCTCTGTATACGCTTATCTTTGTGAGGTTTTTCAGTTGGTTGTTTTTCCAGACTCTTTTGTGTAGTCTTCCAAAGGCGCTATTTGCCTTGGCGAGTCTGTTGTCTATCTCATTGTCGATCCTTGCATCTGATGAAATGGTGCAGCCGAGATAGGTAAACTGGTTGACCGTTTTGAGTTTTGTGTGCCCGATGGAGATGTGGGGGGGCTGGTAGTCATGGTGGGGAGCTGGCTGATGGAGGACCTCAGTTTTCTTCAGGCTGACTTCCAGGCCAAACATTTTGGCAGTTTCCGCAAAGCAGGACGTCAAGCGCTGAAGAGCTGGCTCTGAATGGGCAACTAAAGCGGCATCATCTGCAAAGAGTAGTTCACGGACAAGTTTCTCTTGTGTCTTGATGTGAGCTTGCAGGCGCCTCAGATTGAAGAGACTGCCATCCGTGCGGTACCGGATGTAAACAGCGTCTTCATTGTTGGGGTCTTTCATGGCTTGGTTCAGCATCATGCTGAAGAAGATTGAAAAGAGGGTTGGTGCGAGAACACAGCCTTGCTTCACGCCATTGTTAATGGAGAAGGGTTCAGAGAGCTCATTGCTGTATCTGACCCGACCTTGTTGGTTTTCGTGCAGTTGGATAATCATGTTGAGGAACTTTGGGGGACATCCGATGCGCTCTAGTATTTGCCAAAGCCCTTTCCTGCTCACGGTGTCGAAGGCTTTGGTGAGGTCAACAAAGGTGATGTAGAGTCCTTTGTTTTGTTCTCTGCACTTTTCTTGGAGCTGTCTGAGGGCAAAGACCATGTCAGTGGTTCCTCTGTTTGCGCGAAAGCCGCACTGTGATTCTGGGAGAATATTCTCGGCGACACTAGGTATTATTCTATTTAGTAGAATCCTAGCGAAGATTTTGCCTGCAATGGAGAGCAACGTGATTCCCCTGTAGTTTGAGCAGTCTGATTTCTCGCCTTTGTTTTTGTACAGGGTGATGATGGTGGCATCACGAAGATCCTGAGGCAGTTTACCTTGGTCCCAACAAAGCCTGAAAAACTCGTGCAGTTTGGCATGCAGAGTTTTGCCGCCAGCCTTCCAGACTTCTGGGGGGATTCCATCCATACCTGCTGCTTTGCCACTTTTCAGTTGTTCGATTGCCTTATATGTCTCATCCAGGGTGGGAACCTCATCCAGCTCTAGCCTTAGGGGCTGTTGAGGGAGCTGGAGCAGGGCGGAATCTTGGACTGAGCGGTTGGCACTGAAAAGAGAATGGAAGTGTTCTGACCATCGGTTGAGGATGGAGATCTTGTCGCTGAGGAGGACTTTGCCGTCTGAGCTGCGCAGCGGGCTTTGGACTTGGGGTGAGGGCCGTACACAGCCTTTAGAGCCTCGTAGAAACCCCTGAAGTCGCCAATGTCCGCGCTGAGCTGTGTTCGTTTGGCGAGGCTAGTCCACCACTCATTTTGGATCTCCCGGAGTTTGCGCTGAAGATGGCTGCATGCGCGACGGAAGGCTTGTTTCTTCTCTGGACAGGACGGCTTTGTAAGGTGAGCCTGGTGGGCAGCTCGCTTCTTTGCCAGCAGCTCCTGGATTTCCTGGCTGTTTTCGTCAAACCAGTCCTTGTTTTTCCTGGAGGAGAAGCCCAGTACCTCTTCAGTGGATTGCAGTATGGCAGTCTTCAACTGATCCCAGAGGGTTTCAGGGGACGGGTCCGTGAGGCGGGTTGCAGCGTCGAGCTTTGCTTTGAGGTTTGCCTGGAAGTTTCCTCTCGCTTCGTCTGACTGCAGGTTTCCAACATTGAACCTCTTTCTGGGGGCTTTATTGTTCCTGGGCTTTGGCTTGAAGTGAAGGTTGAGCTTGCAGCGAACCAGCCGGTGGTCAGTGTGGCATTCCGCGCTAGGCATGACCCTGGTGTGGAGCACATCTTGTTTGTCACTTTCTCGCACCAGGATGTAGTCCAGGAGGTGCCAGTGTTTGGATCGGGGATGCATCCAGGTGGTCTTAAGGCTGTCCCTCTGCTGAAAAAGGGTGTTTGTAATGACAAGTCGCTGTTCTGCGCAGAGCTCCAACAGGAGGCGCCCATTGTCATTGCACTTGCCGACGCCATGCTTGCCCAGGATTCCTGGCCAGGTTTCTGAGTCTTTGCCGACACGAGCGTTGAAGTCGCCCAGGATGACAACCTTGTCGGCTGTAGGGGTACGTTGGATGAAGTTGCGCAGGTCGGTGTAGAACTTGTTCTTTTCTGCTGGTTCCGCCTGGAGGGTTGGAGCATAGACACTGATGAGGGTGATGTGACGCTTGTTTTGAAGTGGGAGTCGCATGGACATGATTCGGTCCGAGAGGCCTGTCGGAAGGTTTTCGAGTTTGGAGGAAATGAAGCTCTTGACCATGAAGCCTACACCAGATAGGCGTCGTTCATCCAAAGGCTTTCCAGACCAGTAGAGTGTGTAGCCCGCGCCGCGTTCTTGGAGGCTGCCTACATCTGCCAGGCGGACTTCACTGAGAGCGGCTATGTCGATGTCAAGTCTGAGGAGTTCATGTGCTATGAGGGCAGACCGACGTTCAGGTCGGTGGCTGTCAGCCTTGTCTAGCATGGTTCTGATGTTCCAGCATGCTAGCTTGAGTTTGTGAGCATCTTTTGAGGGGGAGGACGTGGAGGGGGAGGACGTGGAGGGGGAGGACGTGGAGGGGGAGGACGTGGAGGGGGAGGACGTGGAGGGGGAGGACGTGGAGGGGGAGGACGTGGAGGGGGAGGACGTGGAGGGGGAGGACGTGGAGGGGGAGGACGTGGAGGGGGAGGACGTGGACCTGTCCTCGGGCCTGCGCAAAGGAGCTTTTAGGTGGAGTGCAGTGCGCGCAGTACTGGCCCCACCCTTTACACCCATGGTTCGTGTGCCGTGGCCGAGCAAGCTGGGACGTGGCAGCGAGGTCCTTGGGTCGTAGGTTTTATATCGGAGTGGCCTTCTCCTATGCAGGTTTCTTACCCGGGCTGGAGGGGCCTGCCTCCCCAGGCCCTGTACCTCTTTCCTAATGGTAGCGGTGTGAAAAGGGCATGGTCTGGGTGGTGAGGGTGCTTAATGATAGAGGCAGCTTTCTTGAGACACTGCATCTTGTAGATGTCTTTAATGGAGTGAAGACTGATGCCCCCATGATGGCGCTGGCCCATTTCCCAACTCTCTGTAGCCTTTTCCTGTCCTGTGCATTGGCACCTCCATAGTGGACAGCGATGCAACCAGTCAGAATGCTCTCTACATGGTATACACCTGTAGAAATTTTTTCAGGGGTCTTTGGTGACATGCCAAATCTCCTCAAACTCCTAATAAGTGTAGCTGCTGGTGAGCCTTCTTTATGCTTGCCCCAGCCGAGCTCTTGAGAGATGTTGACCAAATACCTGGGTGTCAGGTATTCTTTACCCTTTCCACTACTGACCCTCAATTAAAACTTGTGTGCCGGTATTTATCATCTCTTTTAATGTAATTAAATTAATTTACTGTAATAGTTTTTCTTTAAATGTACCCTGTTCAGTTGCAGGAAAGTAAGAATTTTGGTGCATGTGTACATTGAACAGTATATATGACAACAAACTCATTATCAGTCAGTGAGAGTCAGGAGAGGTACAGTAGTTTGATGATCAGACTTGAGATGATTTCATTGCTCCTCAATGCAGTGGTAATTCATGCTGAATATGGACTTGCTTGGAGAACTAGGTGGGTACATCACAGAATGGTGATAAATGACCTGAAACCACAGAATGGTGATAAATGAC